>NC_044596.1:900000-1175000 GCF_901933205.1 Camarhynchus parvulus | reverse complement strand
ACAGCTCACAGCCTGCCCTGTGCTCTGTGAAGGCTCTGTGAGGGCTCTGCTTCCAGAGCACTGCAGCAGGGAACCCAGAATCATGGAATCACAGCATCATTAAGGTCGAAAAGGCCCTCTAAGATCACGGAGTCCAACCACTCCCCCAGCATTGCCACATTCATTATGAAACCATGTCCCCAGAGGCCACATCCACACATATTTTGAACACTTTCAGGCATGGCGATTCCACCATTCCATGCCCACTGCCCTGGGCAGCCTGTGCAAAGGCCTGACCACCCCTCCAGGGAAGAAATTTCCCCCAGTATCCAACATGAGCCTGCCCTGGCCCAGCCTGAGGCCGGTCCCTCTCCTGTACCTGTTCCCAGGGAGCAGAGCCCGATCCCCCCGGCTGTCCCCTCCTGTCAGGAGTTGTGCAGAACCAGAAGGTCTCCCCTGAGCCCCCTTTTCTCCAGGCTGAGCCCCTTTCTCGCTCCCTCAGTCTCTCCCGGGGCTCCGTTCCCCCCCCGCCCCTCAGTGTCCCGCGGGTCCCTCGGGGGCCGCTGGGGGGCGCTGTGGGGCCCGCCCCGAGCTCGTTGCTCGGCAACCGCCCGGCACCCAGGGGCGGGGCGCTCTGCGCGCGGCACGATGACGCAATCAGAGCGCGCGGCACGGGGAGAGGGAAGGGCGGGGGGAGGCGAGGTGTGCGGGCCGGGACCTCTCCCCGCGGCGGTGAGTGCGGCCGGGCCGGGCTGGGCCGAGCCGGGCCGAGCCGAGCCGGACCCGGCGGGGCAGGGCGGGGTGAGGCGGGGCCGGGCTGAGCTGGGCTGGGCTGGCGGCTCCGGGCGGGTGTCGGCGCGGGGTCGCGGTGGGCGGGGGGCGCCGGGCGGGGCGGGCGCTGAGGGCGGGCGCTGAGGGCGGCGCGGCGGCAGCGCCCCCTGTCGGCGGCGGGCGCCGTGCCATGTGGCCGTGCTGGCTGTGCCCGCAGGTGCCGCGCGCCATGGCCCCCCCCAAGGACATCATGACCAACTCCCACGCCAAGTCCATCCTCAACGCCATGAACGCCCTGCGTAAGAGCAACACGCTCTGCGACGTCACCCTCCGCGTGGAGCACAAGGACTTCCCGGCCCACCGCATCGTCCTGGCCGCCTGCAGCGACTACTTCTGCGCCATGTTCACCAGCGAGGTCGGTGCTGCCGCCGGCCCTGGGTGCTCCGTGGGTGGAGGAGGCAGGGCCGCCCAGTGCTTGGGCTGTTCTCTGTTGAGCTGCTCAGCAGCTGGGCCAGGATTCCCCCGTGGGGGCCCAGGATCCCCTTGTGGTGATCCTGGAGTCCGCTGGATACTCCCCGTGGTTGCTCAGGATGCCCCCGTTGTGATTCTTGATCCCTTCATGGTGGCTGTGGGTGCCTCAGGAACCCCTATGGTGGCTCTGGATATCTCCATGGTGGCCCTTGGTCTCTGTGAATGCCCCTGTGTTGGCCCTGGAGCCCTCTGGATTCTGACCTGGTGGCCCTGGAGCCCTGGAGGCTTGTGTCTTATGGTGGCCCCAGAGCTACTTATTGTGACCTGGTGGGGAGTTAAGAGGTTGTGGCCTTGATTCATGGTCTGCTGTGACCACCCTGTGCCCAGGGAGCTGCCAGGCTGAGCTGCCAAGCCGGAGAGTTCTGATACATTTCTTTATTTTTCTAGTGCTGATTTGTGGTTTCTGTGGTTCCGGGCATCTTTCCTGCCCTGGCACAGCGCTGTGGGAGCCGTGCTGGGGATTCTGGGCAGCCCTTGCAGTGCAAGGGAGGGTGTTTGATGCGTGCTCTGGGCTGCCCTTGGCGCTGGCTGAGGGCTGGGCGGTGCTGCTCTCCTGCCACGGGGGTGTCCTGGGGCTGGGGTGGCTCTGAGCCCCGGCTGCTGCACCCAGCACATCTCACCTGTGAGCACCTTGGCTCTCGGCCCTTCCTGTGAGACGTGCACTACCTGTGTGCAGTTTCCCTGAGTCACTGACAGGCACTGCCTCAGCTGGAGCTGGCACTCGCTGCTGAATGTCAGATGCTTTGCCTGGCTTTGTCTTTATAAGTTGGAGTCAATCTTTGCAGCTTTTTATTATGGAAGATGCTTTCCTTATCCTGCCACCTTGCCCATGAGCAGGGAGAAACATTGTTCAGTAGCTCACAGGTCCTAAAGCCCTCCCTGCTAGCCCAAGAGACATTGCAGCAGAGAATGATTTTTTTCTTTGTTTTACCCAGGCACGAAGGCTGTGGCAGAGCTCTCTGTGCCCACTTATCTCAGTGCTGTCAGGGCAGCAGGTGCTTACAGTCCTGTGCAAAGACACCAAAATAATGCATGTGTGGCCTAACCTCAGGCCAATATATTTTTTTGTCCATATCTTCATGAAATGTGTAAATTCATTGGGTTTGTGCTCTTTCTCTGCATAAAGGAAATGTAATTAGGTGAAGAAAACACACAAAGCAAATTCAGTCCCCGGAGGCTGAAGTTCTCTGTTCTCCAGTAGCTCCAAGTGCTCAGCAGTACAGGGAGTATCTCTGCTTCTCTGGATTTGCCTTCACGTTCCTGTCAGTGCTTTTGACTTCTGGACTTGGTCTAGGCTGTGTCACTCCATGTGCTCCAGAACGTTCTTTGTGGCTGCTAACAAAGGCTGGGAGTTGATGTGCTTTGGGTCTGGGCTGTCTCTCCTTGCTTTGCTACACTCTTGTTAACTGTAACATCATGGTGACCTCCATTCAGACATGTGAATCTTCCTAGAAATTAAATTCTTCCTGGGAAAGCAGCTGTGCTCAGTGGGCAGAATTGCTTGCTCTCTCGTGCTCCCACAATGCCTCTGCTTTAAGGGTTTATTTTCTTTTGCTTGGTTTGTGTTTCTTCCAAACTTGCTTCCTTGTTACAGAAACCCTAAAGTGCGCAACCTGCCAAGGGGCAACAATTACAGAGTGTTTGTGGGACACTTCCTTCCAGGAAGGGGCAGCTTGGTGAGCCTCAGAGTGGCCATGTTTCCTCTGTGTGTGTCAGGGCTGTGATGGGACAGTGCTTGGACACTCTCCAGGCACTTGTGGGTGCAGGGTTTGGCCAGGCTGGGACTCCAGGGAGCTCAGAGTGTGTGTGGTGTCATGGGCTGACAGGCCCTGCCAGGGCTTCCTCAGCACTCCATGGCTTGCCTCCTGCAGCTCTGGGGACTGCTGGGCTGCACGAGGCTTTGCTCAGAATTGATCTTGGCATTTGCCATGGCATTCGTGGCCTTTTCTCCTGGGGTTATGTCACAGTATTCCTGGTGTCACATCTGTGCATAGCCAGTACAACACTGAGACTGTCAGCAACACTGTTGTCAGAAAGAATTGCCTTTGCCTCTCTGTGTCTCAAGTTTCCTTCCTTCTCTCCCTTCTGACTTTTAACATTCTAAAAAGTTCTCAGTCTAGCTTAGTATTAATTTCTTCCCATTTTCTGTTCCTGTTTTACAGCATGAGGAAAAACCACTGATCACCTGATGAACCCCGGGCTTTTTGCAACACTTTCCTTTGCCCCTGTGCTGAGCAGTGTGGGAGAACTGAAACACCATCAGTTTTACCTGCAGGGTTGTTCTTGTAGTGAAAATTGCAGAGCAGTTTTATCTCCCCTGGATCTTGGCTGTGCATTGGCATTTGTCTTTGTTTGTCCAAGTTAACATAAGTTGGGATCTTTTAAGAGCTGATTACTGGCTCCACCTCAGAAGGAAGCTGTTCTGTCTTCTCTTGGAGGCTGTGTTCTAGAAATTGAAGAGTCCTTTTCCCCCAGAACAGAGAAATATTATTCTGAAAGTAAACAACTGGTGTTTCCAGGTTCTTACATGGTCACCTTCTCTGTGCTGTGATTGCTGTCCAGGGTACAGTGAGACACACATTAGCACTGTCATGCCAGCAATTCTCTCCCCCTGTGAGAAGAAATTGCTGTTTATTCCAGAGTACTTTTGTGTATCTGCATTAGTAAGGGCAAAAACAAGAAGTAGCCTTGGGTAAGAAAGGAGTTGCAAAATTTTAGACCCATTCTCCTCCATGATTGTCGTGGTTTAGCCCCAGGCAGCAGCCAAGCCCCTCAGAGCCCCATGCTTGCTCCCCCACTAGCAAGATCATGAAGGGAGTCAGAAGGGTAAAAGCTGGAAAATTTGTGGGTTGAGATAAAGACAATTTAATATGGAAAGCAAAAGCCACACATGCAAACAAAGCAAAACCAGGAGTTCACTCCCTGTTTCCCATGGGCAGGCAGGTGTTCAGCCATCCCACGGGGAGCAGGGTTCCAGGACACAAAGCAGTGACTTGGGAAGACAAACACCATCACTCCAAACATCCCTCCCCTCCTTCCTTCTGCCCCCACTTTATGTACTGAGCATGATGTCACATGGCCTGGACATGCCTTTGGTCACTTTGGGTCATCTGTCCCAGCTGTGTCTCCTCCCAGCTCCCCACACACCCCCAGCCCCCTTGCCAGCCTGGCAGTATGAAAAGCAGAAAAGGCCTTGGCTCTGTGTGAGCACTGCTCAGCAATAACAAAAACATCTCCATTATCATCCCTGCATTCAGCACAAATCCAAAATACAGCCCCATGCCAGCCATTGGGAAGGAAATAAACTCTACCCTAGCCAAACCCAGCAGAATGATTTGTGGGTGGAATAGAAAAAGCAGCATTGTGTCTCACAAAAGAGCTGTAACCTCAGCCCCTGCCTTTAGGCTTTCAGCACCTTGGGCATCTTGAGGTAAAACTCCTGAGGCCTCGAAGTGACTGTCCTTAGTTGTTTTCCTGGATGCTGTGGTTGATTTTGGGATCTGTACTGCTGCACACTTCCTATGTATGGGCTACTTTACTCCCTTCAGGGAGAGTGAGCAGAGCTCTGATATTAAACAACAAAGTGGGAAACCAATCTGAAATTCTGACAGCAGAGATGTGTCTGGTGCCACTGAACAACCTCAGAAGGAAACCGTGAACACCTTGGAGAGGAAAGCTGCCTGGCCTGTGTGTTGGTTAGCATTGGATGACCATTATTTTGCATTCTGAGTCCAAGGATGTGGCTGCATGGATGGAGCAAGGACTGTCTGTGTCCCAGCAGCCCAGCACCGAGCACTGCAGGCAGGTCTCTAATACTGCACACACAGGCTGGAGCTCAGCTCAGTGTCCTCATGAGTCTGAAAGGCTGAGAGAATTGGGATTGTTGAGTCTGGAGAAGACTCTGGGGTGGCCTTCCAGTACCTGAAGGGAACCAACAAGAAAATGGAGAGAGATTGTTTTCACTGGGGTTGTAGGAGAAAGGGAAGTGGCTCCAAACTGACAGAGAGGGTTCACGGATGGTTCCTTCCAACCCAGACCAGTCCATGATTCTGTGTTCAGAATCAAGTTGTCTCCACACTGAGACCCTTCTTTAAGGTATGATGTTAGGATCCTGATTCTGCATCACACACATTAGATGAATTTACATAAAATACTTCCTTCCTACTAGGCATTCTTAGCATGTGAGTAAACTGAGCAAAATAACAACCAAGTAGTGGAGTGTAGCAGAAATACAAAGGAAACAGGAAATAATCATCTGTATGGTATTTGTGTTGTCCTTGTGGTTTGTGTTGTGGTCACCAATATAAAGAGAGTATGTACATGGCTGGTTGCTTGTGGGTCAGGAGCTTCTTTATCAGCTCCAGGCTGACGTGTGAAGAACTGATGCTTACAGCTATCAGGAAGTCAGCAGAGGTTTGTAACATCTTTGATCCTAAATATGTATGGTCTGTGCCTTCATTTGCTTGTTAGAATCATCTGAACATCTTGTCTGATCAGTTCTGAATTTTGGTGGCACCTGTGTCCCTTGTGGTACAAACAGCTTAGTCTTGGTTCAGGAATGTTTTGTCTGGCCCAAGGCAGGAACTGGTTTTAGCTTCTGAATGCAATGCCTGGCCTGTCACACAGCAGGTCAGACAAGGTAATTTGCTGTTCCTTCCCAACTTTGGAAGTCATAAAGATTGTTCACTGAGTCAAGAGATTTGAAAGGCCTCTTCCCTCAGATTCCTTCAAGGGTCACCCTTACCTCCTGTACTTCTGTGCAAGTGTATCTCTGCATGATAGACAGGGCTCAGTTCCAGTAGACATCTGTGCTGTGTCATGGAGTGCCTCTGCAGGAGTAGCTTCCACTGCTCTTATTTTCTATATTCTGTGTCACCTCCTTTTTCCCCAGCTGTGGCAGATGTGAAGCTCAGTGATGGTGCTTTGGCCATGCTTTCTGCTCCCTGAGCCTCTGCCCAACTGGCTGTACCAACTTTGGGCTCATTCTTGGCAAGAGAAGCCATGGGCTTTCATCTGCATTGTGCTTGCACTGGTGCTGACTGCTCCAGAAGTCAGGGGCTGGTTTTGCAGCATGCCACAGGAAGATCATTATCTCTTGAGGTGCAGCCATGCTGCTGAGCTGGCAGCAACGTGCAGGGTGTGATCAGTGAGCCCACCAGCCAGTCCATTGTTCAGGAATCATCAGGTGCTCTGCCAGCAGCTCTGTGCTGGAGGCACTGAACCATGAAACTCATGCTTTGTGAAATATAATCTGTTTTGTGCAAATTTGATGGATTCACAGAATTTGCTGTTCCCAGAGATTGACCATTGAGAGGATAATGTTCCTGGGAAAAAATAATTATTCCAAAATTAATCATAGAGGTGATTAAATAGTCGAGGGACAAAGTCTGAATTGCGTAAGTGCCATCACTGCACAAACTGTCATTTTACTTTGTTTCATTTTAGGAATGAAGTTCACCACAAGCTTGAAGGAAACTGACAATTTCAGAAAGCTTTTTCTTTGCCTTGGTTTTAGAGAAGAATGGTGAAGATGTCCAGGTGTTGGAAATGAAAATTAGGTGTCAGTAAAATTGACTTGTTCAGGTTTAGGGCTGGACATGCCCAGGGAGAAGTTACCAAAACTCAGGCAGAAGGATATCCTACTGATAGGGGGCACAGAGGAGCCAAATTTCTGGGCCACAGAGACACTTGGCAAAACTCCCAAAATAAGGAAGAAATTTATAAAGCCAGCATGCTGAATTCAGCTCTGAATGTAGAAGGTAATTCTGGCAGGGGTATGTTGAGACCACTGACTCACAGCCACCTACTCCAGAAGTCCCCTGACCTAGAGGAAGAGAAATACTGAGGATGGAACTAATTAGCATCAGAAGCAAGGAAGTCGTTAACCAATAGAAGATAGAAGGCTAATCAATAAGACAACTAGATAGCTCATAGCCAATGAACATTAATGCCTTTGTTTGCTAACATGTATTAATAGTAAACAGTTTTGCCAGTCTGGCAGCCTTTGGGGGCTTTGGCCCCCAGCCCCCCTTCTTTACTGAAGTGAAATGAATCAAATACCCAGACTCTGGATGTGGATTGGCCTCTTTCACACCGGGTGAAAGAACCTGATTTGGGCCAACACTTAGATGGGGACTCCATGTGAACTGCAGCCTGTCACACACATCCAGCTCAGGGAGGAATTCCCTTGGAGTACTGCATGGAGGAGACAGTTTAGTTGTCTTGCACATGTGACACATGTGATCTCTGCTGACTCAGATCTCAGCTCGCAGGTTTTACTGTGCAGTGTGACTGTCCTTTTGATCCATAAAGAACTTTTGCTCTTACTCATTTCTGTAAGTGAATTCTGTAGGGAAATTCCCTCCTTCCCTGTATCCTTTCAGTGAGCACCAGAATAGAAAGGACAAATCTCTGTTGAAAGTTCTGACAGATCTTATTTTCAAACCTGCTGAGGGTTGTGGGCTTTCTGATCACGTTAATGAAGAATAAATCTGTTGTCTCCCTTTTAATTTACAGCTCTCAGAGAAGGATAAACCCTGTGTGGATATCCAGGGCCTGACAGCCTCCACCATGGAAATCCTGCTGGACTTTGTATATACAGAAACTGTGCATGTGACAGTAGAAAATGTCCAAGAATTGCTTCCAGCAGCATGTCTGCTTCAGCTGAAAGGTAATTGAAAGATTAGCACAAATTGCATCATTGCTGCTGTTTAGAGATTTGGTTTGTTTGTCCCTCTGTGCATGGAAGAGAGGCTGGGGGAGGAATGATATTTGTAAGTAGTTATGTCAAACTTCTCTTTTCTTGTGTGCTGTGGTCTCATTAATAGAGGAATGGATTTGGGTGCAAAACAAAATGGTAAAACAGGTTCCATTCTTTGGGCTACTGTACTTCTGCAGGAGGATTCCCAAGAGGAGTTGTGAGCTGTATAGCACATAAATGTTACAGCTCAGTTAGATGATTATAATAAGCAATCCTAGATGTCATGTGACCTGCCATCACAGTATGTCTGGGTCAGTAACAGACTGGTTGCTGTCATTGCACATGCACCTATAGAGCTATCCCAGACAATTATCCCAAATCCCAGACAGGTTGCCTAAAAGTTATCATAGTCCTAGAAATGTGGTGCCATATCCACTAGCAGACACAGTAGTGGTTTATAACCCATGAAGCTGAGTACAACTCACACTGGAGTCTTCCTAGTATCAGATTGATGTAATTTTTTCATTGGAATAGAAGAGCCACAGCTCACACCAGCCCAAACACATGGTCTGGCTGCTCCAAGTGTCTTCAGTCTCCAAAGCAATACATGCATGTGTATGTTTCTGTAGTACTTTTACTTGTTGTTTGGATTGGATTTTCATTATTGCTTAGAACTTTTTTTTGAAGCCCTTGCCAAAGCAGTGGATTGATAGTAAGTGTGCAGTGCTCATTCACCCCTCCAATTTTCCATAGGTGTGAAACAAGCTTGCTGTGAGTTTCTAGAAAGCCAGCTGGATCCATCAAATTGTTTGGGCATTCGGGATTTTGCTGAGACACACAATTGTGTGGATCTAATGCAAGCTGCAGAGGTCTTCAGCCAGAAACATTTTCCAGAGGTGGTTCAGCATGAAGAGTTTATCCTCTTAAATCAAGAAGAGGTTGAAAAGCTCATCAAGTGTGATGAAATTCAGGTAAAACCTGAAAAGTACCATTACCGTGCAAAGCATTGAAATAAAACATTGAAACCAGTCAATAAGTAGTCCATACTCCTGGGATGGACTCCTCACACAGTTCCTGAATTTGAAATTTAATTTTCAGGAGACATCTATTTTTATTTTTGCTAGTTTGTAATTTTTATCAATACCATGTAGCTTCTCTGTAAGAATTTGTTGTCACACAAGGGTTTCTTGCAAGTCAATCACAGTGAGTTAGTTCCCGTTGCAGAGTTATTGGCCCTTCATTCTCTCCTTTCCCTGGAGAAGATAAGTTGTCTCAATGCCTACATTGCAGAAATAGCCTCAAGCTTTAGCTTCTGTTAAGGAAGCTGCATAAGGAATCCTGGGATGGTGCAGGGTGGTCTGACTCTGCCAGGGGTAACAGGGAGATTTAGTTCCTGAAGGTGAGCTTCTGGAGGGTGTGCTATGTGACTGGGACATGTCAAATACATTTTTCCAACTTCTCTATGAATAAATTGAACATTCCCTGGTAACGAGGAGAGAGCTTGACTATTTATTGAGGTGGATTTTGTCGAGAGCTGATGTTCAGTGCAGTGGAAAGGCTTGAAGCAATCACTGCTCAGAGTTCAGGGGAACAGGAATGCTTGGAAGCAAAGTATGGGATATCTTTGGTGGGATTCCTGAAAAGCCAGTACAGGGGTAGCCAGAGGAGAATTGTTGATGTATTCATTGAAAATGGTCTTCAGCCATGCCAACATCCCCTTGTTAGTGAGGCTGCTTGAGAAAAAGCATGTGAGGCAGTGGTGAAGGACCCAGCTCTGGCTGGGATCTGCAGTGGAGGAGCCTGAGTGTGCTTGGTGTTTGACAGGCTGCAGTTTTGTGCTGTGAGGGGCTGAGCTCCTGTGGCTTGTGATGCTACTGGGAGCAGAAAATAATGAGGAACTTCAGAATGACCCAGCCAAGCTTCTTGGATGATCTGCTCAGGAAAAGTGACATTACATTCCTTGTGGATTGGAAGGGCTGGTTCAGACCTTGCAGCAGGCAGTGTGTTGGGCATGCACTATTGTACTTTAAGAATATGTGACAACAGTAGGGCAAGGGAGGGGATTCTCCTGGAGTGCTGTGTCCAGGTATGGGGTTCTCAGCACAAGAAACACATGGACCTGTTAGAGGGGGTCCCGAGGAAGCCACAGAGATGTTCTGAGGGCTGGAGCCCCTCTGCTCTGGACCCAGGCTGGGAGTGCTGGGGCTGTTTACCTGGAGAAGAGGATTCTCCAGGGAAACCTTATAAAGGGGCTTATAAAAAAGAGGAAAAGTGACTTTTTACATGGGCAGCAAGTGATAGGACAAGGGGTAACAGTTTTAAAGAGGAGAGATTTAGATTTGATGTGGGGAAGAAATTCTTCCCTGTGAGAATGCTGAGGCCCTGGGTGCCCAGAGAAGCTGTAACTGCCCCATCCCTGGGAGTGTCCAAGGCTAGGCTGGACCAGGAGCAACCTGGTCTGGTGGAAGGTGTCCCTGCCCATGGCAGGAGTGGAATGGGATGGGCTTTAAAGTCCCTTCCAGCCCAGACCAGTGTGGGATAAGGAGCAGATCTCTCTCCTGCTGTGCCAGCACAGAGGTGCTGTGTGGAATCAAGAGTGTGGTAAGGGAACACCCTCAGGAAATCTCTGGGCTGCTCAAGAAGTGCAATGACAGGTCCTCAGTGTGATCCTGCATTTAGTGTTACTCATCATTTATCAGAAAACATAAATGATTCAATGAATGGTAAAACTGTTAAATATATCTGAGGACATTCAGTTCAGGAGGGAATAAATCAACACAGGATTATTGCCTTTAAAGAGGAGGTGGGGAAATTGGAAACAATACATTAGTCTGCTCTCCTTTTGTGAGCTCTAATTGTCCTTCCCCTGTAATTCCAAGAGAAAGAGGCCATTCCAAATTACACTGTAACAAATATAAAACAATGGTGTAGAAGAATGCCTTACATAATTAACCTCTGTGGCTCCCTGCTTCAAAACATTCTGCCTGACAGCTTCAAACTGGATTTCAAAGGGGACCAGTCATAGGCTGGTGGGAAGGCTCAGTCCTTTCATCACAGGCTCTTCTTTTATCTTCATATTTAGTCTCAGTTAACAGACTGTGTGATAATAAATTCATGTCTGATTTCCTTTTACGTCGGATGATCTGATAGATGTGCAAAAAGAAAACAAAGTCTGAGTAATATATAACTTATATATAAGTAATAAGTAATATATAATTCTTATATATATGTATATAGGTGAGATTTTTACAATTCTTTTGCTTTTGGTAATCATAGGTGTGGTTCTCAAAGCATGTGTGGTTCTCTGACAGGATCAAATTTGGATGATTTAGTCAGTGTAATCCCCAGAAGTGGTGTAAGCACCAGCCTGTGCTAGTCCTAAATGGAGACAGAAATCAACTAGTGATAAAATAAAATAAACAGTAGAAATAAACAGTAGCATTCATGCCCTGGGATTTTCCACTCTGAAATCCTTTGTAGTTTTTAAAAGGTGGATTGAAACCTTAAATGTACCTGCTGTGGCTGGAGTGTCCAAGGGGCAGTGCATAGGCCCAGGGCTGCCAGGGCCTAGGGCAGACACTTTGCTGTGCAAAGGAAACATGATTTAATCATCTCTTTGATAGCACTTTGAACTTTGTGGGATCACAGCTCCTGCTCCAGAGAACTGGGGGAGCTGTCCTGTGAGTTCCCACTGGCAGTGGATGGAGCTCTGAGCTCCAGGCTCTGCTCTGTACCATAGCACTCGCTGCTCTGGGACTTGGGCTGCCCATGGTTGATCTCAGCTGCAGGGGAAAAAGCAAACACAGATTTAAGGAAAAGAAAGTGAGGGAGTTCATTGTGCTTCTGGGGATTTCCCTAAGGGACTCGTAGCTGAAGGGTCCTGCTCGCTGTGAAGCAGTGCAGCAGCTGAGCCTTATGTGCTCCATGGCAGTAGCTCCTGTTGTGCTGTCACCTGATCAGGATGTGCCTCCTGTGTGCAGGTGGACTCGGAGGAGCCGGTGTTCGAGGCGGTGATAAACTGGGTGAAGCACTCCAAGAAGGAGCGCGAGGCGTCGCTGCCGGAGCTGCTGCAGTACGTGCGGATGCCGCTGCTCACGCCGCGCTACATCACCGACGTCATCGACACCGAGGTACGGTAAAGGTCCCCCCTGCCCCAGAGCAGGCTTTGCCCCCGAGCAAGGCAGTCCTATCCAGATAGCTCAGTCCCTCTTGGAGACAGAGTGCCCGAATACCCAGGCTGCTCATAGCCGCTGCTACCTTAAGCAAGCTCAGTGGATTTCAGCTCTTTAGTGATTATCAGCTCTCTTAGGATTTCCACATCTTGCTTGCTAAGGTGCCGGTGGGCTCTGGGGAGAAGCAGACGAGAGAGAGGAGAAGGAGAGGTCCTGGTGGTTCCACAGCGATGGTTTCTTGAGGGGTCTGTGAAGGGTTCCAGTGACAGCTCTTCTTCTGCCAAATGGGCTAAAACAGCCCCTTTTTATAGGGTACAGAGGGATCCAAACTTGTCCAATAGTAGGGGTTAGGGGAAAGTGACCTATGGGGTTACAGAGATAAGCCAGGGTCCGAGAGGTGCAAGACAGGGGCTTATTTTGCTGTCTCATCATGACTCAGCAATTCCTACTGTTAAGTCTCAGCCCTCCACGGGGTCTTAGACAATTCTATGGGGTCTGCTACAGTAGAGCAGCCACTGCTGCTCCTGCCTGGCCTCTGTTGGCCCCAGAATGGCTGCAGAGCCCTTTCTCTGCTGCTGTTTGGTGACACTGTGCAGCTGTCCCTGCTCAGTGCAGTGCTGCTGTCACACTGAGCTGTTTGCTGTGCCAGCAGTCACAGCGTCCTGCTCTGCAGCCCCAGGGTGCCCTCTCCAGAGCCATTAGTCAGCTGTCTCTGCAGATATCCACAGCACCTTTCTCTTGTCATCCCTTACAGTCTCCAAGTGCTTTCTGCCTTCCTTCCTAAGCACTGGCAGGTCTCCTTCCCCAGGCTGAAGATTGCTGGCATCGATCTCAGGGAGGTCACGGCTCCTCAGAAGGTGTCTGAGGTGCAGATGGCTAACATGTACCTCTGAGTGAGAAAGGAGCTGTGTGGGTCCAGGACCAACACGCAGCCAAGAGCCATGGCTAACAATGCTGCTTTGTGTTCTGGGATGCTGCAGAGGCAACCCAAAACGGGGATGATGCAAAGTGACAATTAAGCTGTTAAGTGCTAATTCGGTTCCAGACAGGAAGTGACCCCAGGCAAGATTTCAAAGGAAGGCCCAGAGAAGGTCAAACCAGCCTTCAGGTTAGATGGTGATAGGATGTACTCAAGGGTTACTAGCCCTTGTCACCTGACAGGTGCTGAATGGTGAGTGACAGACATTTGTCTGTGTCAGGAAAAGGCTGATTTAGCAACAGTCATCTCAGATATGGTAGATTATGGATGTTATTAAATCAGGACAACCTAATGGGCTGTTGTGTTAGGTTGTGCCAGAGCTAAAAGATGTTCAGTCAGATTGTCATGGTCCCCTTCGAACTGAAATTTAAGCTAATGGAAAAGGGACTGGTACCAAAACAAATAGATCTGTTCCAAATCCAGCCTGAGACAGAGTGTGTACAGCCCTCAGCTCTCAGAGTGAACATGGAGGGTGACCTGTCCAGTCTGGTAGTGCCACACACTGGTGGCACATGCTCAGCTTGGGGCAGTGTGGAGAGTGGAGTGTTGGCCCCATGTGGCTGCCTCACACAGACACCAGGAGCCTGTAGAGGTAAATCTGAACTTGCTGAAGCAGCATGTATACCCAACAGCCATGGGAAAATGAGTGCTGAGCTGAAGGGAGGTTGGTCCAGGCCCTTGGCTAGGGAAGGGAATTACAAAGCATTGTGCAAAGAGATAAGGCTGTCCTTGGATGCCCCTCACTCTTCAACAAGACCTCAGTGTTCCTGTTGCCTCTTCACAACTCCATGTTCCGCGTGCACAGTGATCAGGGCAGTAAATCAGCTAAAGAGTTTCATTGTGCTGTGCTGTGCCTCTCTTCTCCAATAGCAGGTGCAGGACAGGTTATGTGGGGCAGATCAAGTGTGGTTTCACTGCCAGTTCCCCTTCCTAGTCATACTTCTGCTGGTTTAAACAGAGCAGAAGTGGCTTTTCCTTAGTGTTCCAATGCAGCCATTTTCTTTAAGGAGCCTTCAGTGCCAGACTGTGAGGATGGAGCCAGATCTTCTCAGCATCTTCAGTTGCCTTTGCATTTCCCAGGGCCCGCACACAAGTCCTTTTCATGCTGTCTGAGCTGATGAGAGTTGGCTTTAGGACAGTTCTTCTGAGGTTTCTTAAAATACATTGCATGTAGCAGTGACTCATGTTTCTCCCCAGCCCTTCATCCGCTGCAGCCTGCAGTGCAGAGACCTCGTGGACGAAGCCAAGAAATTCCACCTTCGGCCCGAGCTCCGGAGCCAGATGCAGGGACCCAGGACACGAGCACGTCTGGGTGAGCAGCTGAAAAATGACCCTGAGAGGGGCCAGGGCACTGGCAGGTGTTGTGTCAGACACTTTGTCTAATGCCTTGTGACTGTGTTGATGTTGTTCACAGCAGTAACTTGTCATGCCATGGTCCCCAGCAGGACAGAGAGGGGACGGGAGCAAAGGACAGAGGTGCCTCTTTTATAGAGTACAATTGCTTAGTGTCAGTGTGGGGACTAACTAGCTGATTGCCTTAAATCCCAGGCCCTGCTGTGGCCTCAAAACCAGTTTCCTGAGTTGCTGGTGCCTGCAGATGCATTTGCCCCAGCATGCAGCTGTCCATGTACTGTGGGAGGAGTTTCTTCCTGGCTGAAGAGGTAGGAATCAGAGTCCAAAATAGAGCTGTGAGGTGAGTGACAGCTGCCTTACAGTGACAGCAAGCTTCCACAGCAAATTGAACAGGGGAAGGTGCAAGAAGGGAGATGGAGATGTCCCTCGTCCCCTTCAGAGGTGCCTTTTTTTTTTTCCCTAGCCTTGTTAAGGCAAATAAATTATGATATCTTCCTTTATTTCAGTAGCTTCTACCAAGCACGGTCACTGAATTGTTCAGAAAATGTTTGTCTTAGGGCAGTGAGTGCTCAAGAGCAACATAAAAGTAGGACTGACCTACAGAAAAAGGAAAAGTATTTTACTGGCTTCTGTGCCATGCCTGTGGCCTGGTGCACTCCCAGGGCACTGCCATCAGTGCCAGCAGGGACCACTCTCCCTGCAAGGAATCCTCCCTGTGTGTTCTCCAGTGCTGCTGCAGCTGTGGTGGAGAGAGCGTCCAAAATCCCTTTGTGGCCTCTTCTAGGGGACAGAAAGCAGTTTAACCACAAAAGGAGGAGGGCAGATTAGGTTTGTCAGACACACTGATCAGACCTCTCTGGCCTGAAGGAAATGTTGTTATGCTGTTCCTGCATAATCCAGGCCTCAGCACATTTTCTGGGAATTCCTGTACCAGTTTCAAAGACCTGCACTTCAGCTCAGCCTGTCATGACCTCAGCCTTCCAGTATCTGAAGGGACCTACAAGGAAGCCAGAAAGGGACTCTTCATCAGAAACTGCAGCAATGGGACAATGGGGAATGGTTTCATACTGAAAGAGAGGAAATCTAGGAAAGAAATTCTCCCCTGACAGGGTGGTGAGGCCCTGGCACAGGTTGCCCAGAGAAGCTGTGGCTGCTCCATCCCTGGAAATGCCCAAGGCCAGGCTGGACAGGGCTTGGAGCGACCTGGAATAGTGCAAACTGTCCCTGAACATGGAATGACACAAGCTTTAAAGTCTTTTCCAACACATACCATTTTGTGATTCTATGATTTTAGGAAAATCACATTTCATTTTATTCTTAGTTGAAATACTTCCCCTGATAAAAAAAGACATTAAAAAACTGTTTTATTGTCTAATTGTATGGGTTAAAACTGCACATTATTGTTGAGGTTCATCCTTTGGATTCAGCCCTACCTGTTTTAATTGATTCCATACCATCTGATATCAGCAATGTGTCACTTTAAACTGTGATCAAGACATGTATTAACTTTGCATGGGAAGAGCTGAAGTGATTGCACTTTCAGTTTTCTTACTGGAAAAGAGGCTTTCCAAGATGTTGGAGCTCTTGTGAATCCTTCCCAGTTATTTTTTATATTATGATTCATCTGAGGTGACAGCGTTTCTGCTTTGTAACAGACAAAGTCTTGTTAAATGTTTGTTGCTTGGTGTTCAGTCCTTGTGCACTGAAAGGCTGGACAGTCCTAAATTCTAGTGACAAACTCCCTGTTCCAGAAAAGGCCCAAGGAGTGGAGGGGTTGCTAAGCTGTTCTAAACCTGAGACAGAAGCCTGCTTCCAGGCAGTGATTAGAGGGGAAATTATAACTCTTCAGGTCACAGCTGTTACTGACAGTCATGGAGGAAATAAGATAAGTTCAGAGAATTCATCTCAGGGAAAATAGAGAGAAGGCAATTTTGAAATAAAATACACAAGATTTAAGAGAGAGTTCCTGGGAAAGTATTTAATTAGTTTTCCAAGGTTCAGACAGCCTGACTTGTTTCTCAGTTACATGGTGAACAAAGTCCCCTAAATCAGGCCTAGATGTCACTTGAGACCAGGAGGAGACTTTGTGTTGTGAGGAGGCTGCAGGGAAGCAGCCATTCTCCTACAGATTCTGTGGGGTGGTGAGAGGTTTGGGAAAAACAGCAGAAAGGGTACAAAAGGAGATATAAAGGAGTGAACTTCAGCACCTGTCTGAGGCAGCTTGTCTTTTCAAAGTGCCTCTGGTGTTAGGAGAAACAGCCCTCCAGCAGCCAGCTCCTAACACCTCAGTCAACTGTCTGCCACATGCTCTGAAGAGTTTCTCCCTTCTCTTTCTTACTGAGCACAGAGGGAGTGTTGAGTTTGTGAGGGTCCCCAGGATGAGGTGAGAGATGAGGAATCTGACTCCATGTTCTCAGAAGGCTGATATTATTAATTATATTATATTATATTATATTTATATTTATATTATATTATTATATTATATTGTTATTGTTTTATTATATTGTTATTTTGTTCTATTATATTATTATTATATTATATTATACTATACTAAAACTATACTAAAGAAAGAGAAAGGATACAGGCAGAAGGCTTAACAAGAATGAATAATAAAAATTCATGACTGATGCCTCAGAATCTGACACAGCTGATGGTGATTGGTCATTAAGTAAAAACAATTCACATGAAACCAATCAAACATGCACCTGTTGGCAGACGAGCTCCAGATCACATTCCAAAGCAGCAAACACAGGAGAAGCAATCAGATAATTATTGTTTTAATTTCTCTGAGGCTTCTCAGCTTCCCAGGAGAAGAAATCCTGGTGAAGAGATTTTTCCAGAAAATATGACAATGACAAGGGAGTGTGAGTGCCTGAGCCGCGTTAGGTCCCTTCTCCAGAGCTGAGACAAAAACGGGGATTTAGAGGCAGCTTTGTGCCAGGGAAGGCTCAGAGTTTCTTCAGGATGTTCCCCTGAGGTGCCCCTTTGGTTGTGAAGGGAGTGACTTGGCTTTGCTGTCCCTCTGTCCCTCAGGAGCTAACGAGGTGCTGCTGGTGATCGGCGGCTTCGGCAGCCAGCAGTCCCCCATTGATGTGGTGGAGAAATACGACCCCAAGACCCAGGAGTGGAGTTTCCTGCCGGTAAGGGAATGCTTCTGAGCACCACTGGGCTGAGCAGGCTGTGAGCAAACACTGATCCTGCAGCACCAGCTGGATAACAATCTCCTTGGGCTGTCCTGTGCAATCTGCTGAGGAATTCTGACAGAAATTCTTTAGGGATTTACATGGTGAATGCTGAAACCACTTCAGCTTGCAGAGTGACTGAGGGAGAGGGGGTTGTTGTCATAGACCTGATCAGCTGAGCCTGCAGAGACCCACATCTTGGTTGTGGGAGTGAGAACTATCATGTTTCTTAGTGAAGGGGTGTGAAGCTTTA
The DNA here is from genome assembly GCF_901933205.1 of Camarhynchus parvulus. Classification (NCBI taxonomy): domain Eukaryota; kingdom Metazoa; phylum Chordata; class Aves; order Passeriformes; family Thraupidae; genus Camarhynchus; species Camarhynchus parvulus. The sequence goes on along the minus strand of NC_044596.1, from coordinate 1,157,080 downwards.
AGGTTAGTGATGATAATTGGAATGTCAATAGGAACCGTGTAATCAGTGCAGTCTTCAGGCTGCTGCATGATCCCACTGCTTGCAGTGTTTTGGAGCATAATGGGAAGAGAGAATTCCTGCACTGAGGAGTATTTCTACCCAAATTAAAATCACCTTTATCTGTGTGAAATGGTGGAGAACTGCCTCTTCTTCAGTATCACCAGTCAGGGAAGACTCAGTATCACCTGTTGTTCCAAAATTCTGATCTTTTTTGGAGGCTGATAGCTTCATGAAATATTCAGAGTCCCTACTTTTTCCTATTGTAATAGGAGGCTAACAAAATCATCCCAAATGCATTGGGGGTTATGCAGCAGCACAGGGTAAATGACATTTAGTGCGAAATATTTGAGTGCAGAGAGACAGTCCTGAGAAGAGAGCACTGCTGGGAGAGGCAGGCACAGTCACTCAGGCTGTGTCCTTTAAATCCATACAGCTGCCTGCCCTGGGGCAGTGGGCCATTTCCCAAAGGAGCAGCAGGAGTGGGTGGAAGAGCAGGGGTTGGTCTCCATGCCCAGTGTGGAGAACTGTGTGAAATGGTGGAGAACTGCCTCTTCTTCTGTATCACCAGTCAGGGCAGACTCAGTATCACCTGGTGTTCCAAAGGAGCAGCAGGAGAGGGTGGAAGAGCAGGGGCTATCTCCATGCCCAGTGCTGTTTCTGTCTGACCTTGGTGTTGCTTTGCTGTCACAGAGCATCACCCGCAAGCGGCGCTACGTGGCCACGGTGTCGCTGCATGACCGCATCTACGTCATCGGGGGCTACGACGGGCGCTCGCGCCTCAGCTCCGTGGAGTGCCTGGATTACACCTCGGATGAGGACGGCATCTGGTACTCCGTGGCTCCCATGAACGTGCGGAGAGGGCTGGCAGGAGCCACAACCCTTGGAGGTACGTCCTGCTCACTGCCAGGGTGTGGTACTCACACGCCCTCTGAACAGAGAGGAGCTGTGAGACAAGCAGAGAAGGAGAACACAATTCTTATCTCACTTGCTGTGCCTGTGTTGTGCTAAAGTAGAATGCAATGTGGAGATTGTTTACCCAAAGTGAGGGTGTTTTGTTCCCTTGGCCTATCAGGGCCAAGAAGTGTGTGTGTGTGTCATGGGACAGTCACGAGAGAATCAGAGATGAGTGCAGTGTGAGCAGGGGTGAGTGCATGGCAGATTCAGTTAAGATACAATGTACATAGTATAGTATAGTAAAGTAATTAATTAGCCTTCTGATGATGGAGTCAGATGCATCATTCTGTCTCCCCTTCATCGGAGTCACCTTTGATTTGCAATACCAGGGCAGAGCAGCCTGTTCAGCTCCGGCCTGAGATGCCATGAGCTGCTGTGTGAAGAGTGGGCTGGTTCTGTGGGAGGAGGGGAGCCTGAGATTCTGCCTTCTCATCACTGGGATGCAGAAATGGAAGAGTTGCCCACATATCCTGAGAGGAGCTCTGCCTCCGCTGCATTCCTGCAGCATGTATCTGTGAACTGGGGGAAAGGGGCTCTGTGAGAGATTAGGGAGTGGGAAGCTCTGAGGATGGTGACAGTGTTGGGCAACAGTGAGCACAGGACACCAAGTACAGCTGTGACCAGCCAGCACTTCAGTGACTGGAGCATCTGCAGTGAGGGAAAGAGTGAGGACTTTGGGGAGGTACTGACATGAAGGCTCACCACGGGCAGGGCTTGGTTTGGGCATGGCAGTGTTTCAGTGGTGCTGCAGCATGAAAAAAAATAGCTGGATTGTGTTTGTTCTCTTTCATCCATCAGCAAGAAGCAGATTTAAGGGCCAGATGGAACTTGTGTGTGTTTGTTGGGCCTGTGAGCCAGGCTGAGGAGCTTGGGTTCATCTTGGCTCCTGGTGTGCCATGATTTGCTGTGGTTTGCAGTCCATGTTGTGGCTTTGCTCCGTGTGTCAGGGCCCTGGTGCTGCCTGCCCCTGGCTGACTGGCTGTGGCTGGGTGCCTCCTCTGTCCCTGCAGACATGATCTACGTCTCGGGGGGGTTCGACGGGAGCCGCCGGCACACCAGCATGGAGCGCTACGACCCCAACATCGACCAGTGGAGCATGCTGGGGGACATGCAGACAGCACGGGAGGGAGCAGGGCTCGTGGTGGCCAATGGAGTCATCTACTGCCTGGGTAGGTACCCTCAGCACCTCTGAGCTGTGCAGAGCCTGCCTTTTTACCCAAGTGACCATTCAAGTGCTGCCTGAGCAGCCCCAACCTGTCACGTCCATGTTGGAAGAGGTTTAACCTCACTGGGCGCTCACAGCTGTGTCAGTGCTGCCTGACCTCACTGTGCCCATCACAATGGCTTGGACTGCAGCTGCCACATCACTGCAGGGAATGCTGCACACTGCAAATTAAACACAATTTACACACACTGCATTTGGAGGATGGCAGGAGTGTGGAGGATAAGCAATGCCAGCTGAGGCTTTGTGTGGCCTGGGTGGTGTCTGAATGCCCTGAGATAAAGCAGGTAGCTGTGGGACAGACGATGCACCTGCAATGGTGGCTGTAGTGCTCCAGAAACATATCCTGAGCTGTCTGTTCTCCAGCTTCTTCCTGTAGCACTCATTTCAGTTTCAGAGCACTACACCAGCTGTGAATATAGTGAGATTGCCAGAGAACAAAGCAGTCTGAAGCTTGTTCTGTGGGTCACCTTCTAGGCCCCAGAAAAGGCAGGCCCAGCATTGCACCCAGCTCTGTTGCAGTCCTGTTCCTGGGGAGTCACAGATCTTAGGCACTGGTTTCACAGAACCACTAGATGGTTTGGGTTGGAAGGGACTTCATTTCATCCACACTCTGCCGTGGGCAGGGACGCTTTCCATTAGACAGATTGCTCCAAACCCTGCGCAACCTGGCCTTGAATAAACCAACCATGTTCATTCCTCTTCCTCATGCTGTTCCCCAGGGTGAATGGCAGCACACTGCTCCTTTGCTGGGGCTGCACAGAGATTTTGGTATCTGCTTGTGAAACAGCTCTGGAGAGATCCCAGCCTACACCATTCAGCCTCGTGCAGCTGCAGCTCAGACCTGGGAGCTGCACACCTGCAGGGCTGCACCAGCAGTGGCCTCAGTGTGCTCAGAGGCAGCTCCATGGGGCTGGTCTGGTTTGCTGCTTTGGGGAGGTGATGCTCTCCCACATGGCCCAGGGCAGTGTTGGGGCAGAGCTGGCTCTGGGCTGGCTGCAGAATGCTCTGCCCCACCAGGATGGGCTGTGCTGATGGCAGTGCCACGCTGTGCTCAGGGCCCACCAGGCTTGGTACTGCTCTCTGCACAGAAAACATTCTCCCCAGGTGAGCCCCATGGTTTGCTCCTGTGTTTTGTTGCAGGAGGCTATGATGGGCTGAACATCCTGAATTCTGTTGAGAGGTATGACCCCCACACTGGACACTGGACAAATGTCACTCCAATGGCCACCAAGCGCTCAGGTAAGAGTCCACAGTGTCACCATTGAGTCAGAAATGACACAGATAAGTGAGTGACACACTCTGTGTGTTTTCAGAAGGCTAACAACAATTTTATTAGGAACCCATTCCTTTTTATACTCTAGTTCACTATAGGTGGACCTGATTGGTCCTTTAACCAAAACACCATCCCCACTGGCTAATTAAGACACCAATCTGTAAACAGCCTTATGGGAAAACAACTTATTACAAACACCGCCTGTGGATTGTTTAATATTTGACTATCATTCTTTCTCTCCAGCTGCCTCAGATCAATTCATGGGAAAGCTTATCTAGTTTTCTCACTCTTTGACCAGATGTCACATTCACAGTGCCTTGAGGTCAATGTGTTTCCTGCTGCACTCAGTCACTGCTGCTGTGTTCTGCTGCCCTGGAGGATGCTCTGGCCCCAGTGGATGGGTTGGCTTTGAGAAAGGATTATTTTACTGCCTTGAATTCCTAAGAGAATTATTAATTTTCACATGCCTCCATCCCAGGCCAAGGTGTGTACAGGGGACTGCAGTGGCAGGGTCACAGGTTACAGGGAGGCACATGAAATGCTGGGTGACTTCCACATCTGGGAGCAATGCCTGGCATGGAGAAGAGCTCCCAAGGCACAGACTGACCCCAGTACTGGGTCAGTGCTCATCAGCTCCATGGGACATGGTGAAGGCAGGTGTGACTGCCAGGCTCCTTCACCTGAGCCCTGCTCTGGGGCAGCACTGCCACGGCACTGTCACCCAGCAGTGGGCTTACCCAAATGGTGCAGTCACACAATAATTATCCCCACCAGCTCTTCACTTGTCTCTCTGCCTGGTGTTCTGTCCAAGCTTTGAGTTGGCAGCTGTATCTAGGACAAAAATACAGTTTAAATCCCACTTTTGGAGTATCTTTCTGATTAAACTGTCCTTCATTTCTCAGAGGGGTTGTCATGGGGCTCCTGTAGCTCCCGTGTGCCCAGGTGTGTTGACCTCCTGCTCTGGCTGTGTGCCTCAGGCCTCCTGCCCTGCCCTCCAGGCCCTGCTGATGGGCTGCCCTGGCCCTGCCTGTGTGTGCCCTGGCCCTGCTCTGTGCCTCCACACCTGTGTGCCTCCCAGTGCTTACAGTTATGTGCTTGGACCCTCTTCCAAATCCCTTTTTCAAAGTTGCTTTTTCTCTGCTTCTTGCAATAACTGGCCCTCACAGCCAGCCTGGACAGCACTGCTCCATGTGATCCCTGTGCAGTGGTTCTGGTTAGGGACAAGTACTGGGTACTCAATAAAACTGGGCTCTGTTCCAAAAACATTTCAGTTTTCTTGTGCCTGCAGTGGCATTTACCAAAACCCCAATCTTTAAATATTTATTCCTGTGACAGGGATATTCCTGTTAAGTGTTGGTTTATCTGCCAAGAGTGGATTTGATTTAGGAGTTAGGCACTTTCCACATCCAGGAAGGCCATACATATAAAACAGAAGATAAAATCTGCAGGTTTTTCTAGGTCAGAGGCACCATGTGAGGTCAATCCATGAATCTAGGAAGTTTGAGGATCAGATGGCTTTCCTTAAGGGGCCTGCTGGGGGCACCAGAGTAGTCTGATTTTGGACAAGACCAGAGTTCAAGCAAGACCAAATTCAAGACAAAAGCAAAGTTCAAGCTTTCTACAGCAGGCATTTCCCAGGTCTGTGCTCCCCACAGGAGCTGGAGGCTTTAGTGGCTGTGCCTTGGCTGCAGCATGAGCTCCTTGGTGCCAGCAGGAACCTGGTGAGGCTCTTGTCCCCAGCACTGGCTCACCTGGTTCCTTCCTTGGCACTGTGACCTGGAGTACCAAGATCTAAAACATGGGTGTGCCCAAGGGCCTTTTTTTGCTCAGGTTTTTGTGCTGCCACTCTGGTAATAACACCCCTAACTGCTCACACCTTAGGTGTGAGTGCTGGTGACCTTGGACCCTGCAGGATTGCTTTTGTCCCCCAAAAACCCTCTAAGATGTATCCACGTGCAGGTGTTTGAATTCCAAGACCAGGACTAAGAGTAATCTTGGCTTTATTCACAGAGATCATTTCCTCCTTGTTTCTTTTCATCTCTTAGGACAGGTTCTGGAGGGAGGCTACCTCTCAGAGGCCTTGGCCACATTGCATTGCTGGACCTAATTTCCCTGATTGGGCCTTGGTTGGTCTCTTCAGCCAAAGCTCCTGGAGAGCCCCCTGGGCCAGCCTGGCCATTCCCAGCTGTTCTGGGGCTCTCAGCAAGGACAGGCAGGGAAAGCCTGGATGTGTTCAGTGGAACAAAGTCTCTTATACCCTGTTTGTAAAGAAACAGATCCATGCCAGGGTCGCTGGCTCATTTCCTTCAGGATATTCATTAGTGCAAGAGTTCCATGTGGGTGGTGACAGCCTGACAGGGCTGACTGTGCTCCCAGGAGCCCTGGAGGCCACTGAGTGCATGGTAATGTCACAGTGTCCTCCAGTGCTGAACCTGAGGGGGTACCAAGGAGGAACCAAAGCTGGTGGGGTTATTTGCTGCTGGTTTCATAAATTCCCAGTTGGAGCAGCATATTACTGTCTGCTTTCACTGTGAGAACACCTGTTCAGGGAGCTGTTCCAGCCACCTTTGCCTCTGCAACAGCGTAGAAACCAATTTTCATTTTGTCTTCTAGAGGAGTAATGTCAGGGAAATCCCTCCTCCATCTTAGCATGGAGCAGTGTGCAGCTACACTCCAGGCCACAGCCAGGAGCTGGGTGACACCAGGGACTCAGAGTACCAGAGGAACCTGTCTCTGGCTAACAGTCCCAGCCAGCTGCCTGCCAGCAGAGCAGGCCTGGTGCTGCTCTGCTCACACACCTGTGGTCAGGTGTCAGCCCAGGTAAACTCTTGTGCTGCTGTGCTACCCAGGCCCCCATGCCCCAGAGTCAGCAGTGTTCAGTGGAGTGAGATGTTTTCATGTTTCATATGGAGACAACAACAACAGAAGACATAGCTATCAGCTATTTTAGGGGAGGTACAGGCATTAAAAATGTCCTATGAGGTGGGAGGAATTGAGCTGTTCACCTTGTGGCAGCGAGCCCGTGCTGCCTGCTGTAGTGTGTTTTTATACTTTGTAATACTTTGAAGTAATTTTGTTTTGTATCCCCGTATTTTTCCCAAATGGTTCATCCCAGACTGTACCCCCCTCCCTTTACCTGTGTAATCTCTCTCTCTGGCTGAGATCATCCCCAAACCCCCACCCTGGCTCTCTGTCAATCACTCAGCATCCCATCCCCTCCATCTAGAAGCTTCGGTCCAGGATGTCGAGTGATTCGCCAGAGGCCAGGGGTCAGCCCCCCAAGCCTTGCCCCATATGCTGTCCTAAATGTCAATCCCTCATCCCTTAGGGTCACTTTTTCATTAGTAAAATGTTATCTACTTTGGGTTTCCACCTCCCTTTAAATGTAACCTTGGCACATCTCCCGGGGCTCTCAGCAGGAGCCCCCTGAGGTGTAGGGGCTCCTTTGGGACTCCTAGAATAAAACCTTGGATTAACCCCTGCTAAGAGTCAGCCCTTTATCTTCTACCGATGCCTCTGGTGTCTCTTCTGCTGCAAAGGCGACCAGCCCAGCTGCCCTCAGTGTCCTCGGGGCACAGGAGAGTGTCTCCCTGCTGTGGGCTGGGTTGGGGCTGCTCCCCCGGTGTCGGCTGAGTCGGGACTGGCCGAGGGTTCCTGAGAGGCTCCCAGAGGGACAGAGACTGTTGGAGCGTCAGGGGGTAGGACGATGGGGACGGATGGAGACGAGAGATCTCTGCAGCCAAGTCGTGGATCTTGTGGGTTATTGCAAAGGGCCTGGGTGCAGGGCCCTGCTGGGAGCTGCCAGCCACAGCTGGAGCAGGACTGAGAGAAGAGAGGGGGAGAGAGGATGAGAGGGTAAGGGAGTAAAAGGGTAAGAGAGTAAAAGAGGTCAGAGCGTAAGAGGAGTAAAAAGGGTAAGAGAGTAAACGGGGTAAGAGAGTAAAGTTCCCGTTACAATACAATAAATAATTTTCTGTGTTGAATATTCTGATTCTCACTAACCAATCTAGTCCAAGATACAAATTCTATACCATTTACATGCAGCCTATAAGAATCATTGCATCACCATACTGTGTTACATTTTGAATCCTAAAAACTCCTCTTTGGACCCCTTCTGCCAAGCTGGCAGGGTCTGATCTGACCCTTGGAGCTGTCTGAAAGCAGAGGGTGTTGTTCCATCAAAAGGGGATCACCTTCAGCCAGCCACACCATTGTTTTCCAGTTCTTCAGTAACTGAGGGATCTCAAAGCTTGCTTTCATTTCAGTCTTGCTTATAGTTTCTATATCCTCAAACTCTTTTGCCAGGCAATCATATTTATAAGGCTTTCCTGTTTCATCTTCCCCAACAGAGACACTGCCAGTGTCGCTCGTGGGTGTGACTGTGCCACCTTCTCTCCGCAGGGGCTGGCGTGGCTCTGCTCAATGACCACATCTACGTGGTGGGTGGGTTTGATGGCACTGCTCACCTCTCCTCGGTGGAGGCCTACAACATCCGCACCGACTCCTGGACCACAGTGACCAGCATGACCACGCCGCGCTGCTACGTGGGGGCCACCGTGCTGCGGGGCCGGCTCTACGCCATCGCCGGGTAAGCCAGGGCCCTGCAGGGCACCCAGGGGACACAGCTGCTGCCCCTTCCACAGGGCCTCTCCTCTGTGAGAGGAGACACCCACGGGGTCACTGTGCCCAACCAGAACAAGCAGCACAAAGGTCCAGTATTGTGTTTGCAGGAATGATGAATCTGACTCTCGTGTTCTCAGAAGGCTAATTTATTACTTTATAATACTATATTATATTAAAGAATACTATGCTATACTAAAGAATACAGAAAGGATATTTACTAAAATGCTAAAAAGATAATCATGAAAACTCCTTACTCTTTCCAGAGTCTTGACACAGCTTGACCCTGATTGGCCAAAGAGTCAAAACAACTCACACCAGAATCCAATGAAACAATCAAATCTGTCTCGGTTTGGAAAGCCAGGAGTTTGCTAAGGAAGGCAGGAGCCTCCCCTGAAATGGAGAATGTAAACCTTCCCCACCTCTCTGAATTGCTATAAATTTTAAATTAAGGGGCTCTCAGGCAAAAACTATGGGAGCAGGAAATAACAGTTCTTTAATAGGGAAGAAATTGAAAGGATAAAATAAACAATGCAGTAAACCAAACCAACACTGCCAGAGTCAGAACACAACCTGACACCCTGTGGGTCAGGGTGCTGGCAGCAGTCCCATTGGAATTGTGGCTCAGCCCTCCTGCAGTGCCAGGGGTGGTTCTGCTGGAGCAGGGATCCTGGAGAAAGGTGCAGTCTCTGCCTCTGGAGATCCAGGGGAAGAGGCAGCTGCTGTTCCTCTGGGCAATCCAGTGCAGAAGCCGGGCTGGTGTTCCAGGATCTCCAGATTATATCCGGGTAGGAATGCTTGGCTCCTCCCTCTGGGCTCACATCTCCCAATGGGATGCTGTAGTTCTTATCAGCCATGCAGGGACATTCAATGGCTGTTATCAGCAGGTGTCCCCTCCCGAGGGAGGAGTGATTGTGATCACTCAGAGAGAGATAAGGAAAACTGCCCACTTGACAAAAGACAACTGCCATCCAGATGGTAACAGAATACATCTTGCCTTGCAGTCTGGAACAACCTGTGGGTAAACAATCTCCATACGCATTCCATATGAGCAAAACACAGGAGAAGCAAATGCGATAAGAATTGTTTTCCTTTTCTCTGATGCTTCTCAGCTTCCCAGGAGAAAAATCCTGGGTGAAGGGATTTTTTTCAGTGAATGTGAATGTCCAGGGCCCAGGCAGGCGGGAGAGCAGCAGCAGACAGCAATAGCAGCCTGGTGCAGGGGTTATAATTTGGGCTATTCCAGCCCCCCAGGAAGAGCTCTGAATGCCTCAGCCTCTTCCTCCAGCACCCTCCTTCATGTGTAACTTTGTGTCCTGGCAGATACGATGGCAACTCACTGCTGAGCAGCATCGAGTGCTACGACCCCATCATTGACAGCTGGGAAGTTGTCACCTCGCTGGGGATGCAGCGCTGCGACGCCGGGGTCTGCGTCCTTCGGGAGAAGTGAGCAGAGGGAACTCACAAAGAAAAACATTCTAAAATGTTTCGGCTGGAGGAAGAGTCCCAAATGATTTGCAGTGACTGTTCCTGAGTTGTGGATGCTGTGGGAATAGGCACCAGAACAGCAGCTTTCTGTGCTGCTTGTGACTAGAGCATGTGTGATCTCAGCAGTCATTTGAAATCAGGGGCTCTGTGGAAAGCTGGAGGAAGGGGATGAATGGGTCAGGAGAAGCTGCACTCTCTGCTGTTCCTGTGGCTCAGTCTGTGGGCAGAGCAGAGTTGCCCCAGCCTGGTCTCAGGCAGCCTGGTGACCCCTCCCAAGGACATGTACATAGCCCTGGGTCACCTCTTCAGCCACCGCAGGACCCCGCGGGTCCTCGGGTCGCTCTCAGCCGTGTGGATGTGTGAGGCTGAGCCCAGCTGCTCTTGTGTTCCAGCTTCAAATCATTGTGTACGTCCTGAATGTTCCAGCGTGCTCCCGAGCGCTGCAGAGCCAGCCTGGGTGAGGTGTGAGGGGCCCTGAGCTGTCACTGTGTCTGCAGGGCTGCACACAAAGGAGTCGAAGGTTAAAGCTGTCAGCCACTGTGAGCAGAGCCTGAGGCCACGGGGCAGAGGCAGGGGAGGAGCTCACTGCCTGCCACAGAAGCATCTGCAGTGTTTGTGCTCTTGATCAGGTGCTCAGCAACGTTCATCACATCGTGTTTCCTCAAAAAGCTTGACAGCTCCAGCTGCAAATGATGAGTGGCACTGGGGGCTTGGCCGTGCCTGTGCCCCACCCTGTGAGGAGGTCACCTGAGCTGAGGCCAGGAGAGCAGGGACACAGTGGCTGCTGCCCACCAAGGTCCTGCTGGGTGAGTCCCTGGGGATTGTCCCCAGACAGACCTGAGTCCAGCACACCCAAGGCAGCCTTTCACTCAAGTTCATTATGTTGGTTTTCCTTTCATCTAGGATTTTTCTGCTTCCAGGGCTGTTCTGGAGTGACATCCAGGATTCTGTTTCGCCCTTTGTTCTCAGCTGTTTATTCCCCTGTCTCATGACTCCACATCCTGTGACACTTGCTATCCCTGGCCTGCCCCATGAGCCCAGGTGAGGCTCCACCAGTGGCTCCCAGCAGCTCATGGAGCACTCCCTGCTCAGCATGTCCTGCCTCACTGCATTCTGGGGGTGCAGGCTCCCCTCTGCCATCAGCTTGGCCCCACAGTGCCTGGGCTCCATGTAGTGCTGCTCGTTGGGCTTCCTGCTGACTCCTTGCTTGGGGACAGGGTGGGATCAGGGACGTGGTAGCATGACCTAATGATGCACTTTCAGCCAATGCTCTGACCTTCTGCGTTTGTTTCTATCACACAAGTGTTCTGTGGTTTCGTTTCCTATGTTTATTTTTTAATGAAAGTATAAAGAATAAAATATTTCCTGAGCCAGTAGGAGTTTAGCTTCTGTTCTCTACCTTCCAGACATGACTGACTGCTGTGTGGAGGGTTTGTGCAAAGCCTGTGTTAGACAGGCAGCTGCCCTCAGGTGTCTCTTCCCTGCAGCTTCAGCCCAGAAGTGAAAAACAGCTGCTCCAGCTGTGAGATCTGTGGTACATAGACCAGCCAGGCCTGGAGAACTCCCTAATGAGGGAATTTCTTGCAAGGTCTGTTGAAGAAGGGCATGGAGCAGAGAGGAGGAAAAGACTGATGACAATCAGCAGCAATAATGAATCATCAGGGGCTGAACATGAGCCCAGGTGTGCCCAGGTGGCCAAGAAGGCCAGTGACACCTGGCATGTACCTGCCATGCTGTGACCAGTGAGCATCCCTGTGTGCTGGGCACTGCTGAGGTCACACCTCCAATCCTGGGAGCAGTCTTGGGACCCTCACAAGAAGGACATTGAGAGGTTGGAGCGTGTCCAGGGAAGGGAATGGAGCTGGGGAAGGGGCTGGAGCACCAGGAGGGGCTGAGGGAGCTGGAAAGGGGCTCAGCCTGGAGAAAAGGAGGCTCAGGGGGAACCCTGTGGCTCTGCACAACTCCTGACAGGAGGGGACAGCTGGGGGGAATTGGTCTCTGCTCCCAGGAAACAGGGACAGGACAAGAGGAAACGGCCTCAAGTTGTGCCAGGGGAAGTTCAGGTTGGATATTGAGGAAAATCTCTCCCCTGAAGGGCTGATCAGGCCTGGCACAACTGCCCCAGGCAGTGGTGGAGTCACCATCCCTGGAAGTGTTCAAAAGACCTGGGGATGTGGCCCCTGGGGACATGGGTTAGTGGTGAACACAGCAGGGCTGGGGAAATGGTTGGACTCAATGATCTTAGAGTCCTTTTCCCAATTAAACCATTCCAATAATTCCATAACCAATTCCATAATTCTAATACTGTTACAGTAGAGCCACAGTTGCAGAAAATTACACCTCCTTTTTCCTCCACAGGCATGTGGGATGAATGGAGCCCAACATTAATTCATCTGTCCACATGCAAAACAGATTCTTTTGGTTTCAGGGCAAACTGCAGCATTCTGCCCCAGGAGCCTCTGATGGCTCCAAATCCTCCCCCTACTACCTGGTCCCCCCACAAACAGCTCACCACTCACTCCAGATGTTCAGGAGCCTCTCCTAACACCTGTCCCCAAACTGCTCCATCGTTCTTCAGCCACTGAGGAGTGGGGAAGCAAAGAAGGGAACAGGCCCCGTTTGGGAGTGCAGCACTCACTGGTGCCACCCATGGATCTGTCCCAGCTGTGCCCTCTGCCACCTGCAGGGTGCAGGCAGTGCAGGGGGAGTTGCCAGGCTCTGCTGCTGCCCCTGGAGCTGTCAGTTGCTGCTCTCCCTTCCCTGATGAACCCTGCTTCCCTGCAGAGGGCTCAGGAGGATTCAGCTCCAAAAGCGCCCTGTCCAGTGTGTGGCTGGGCACAAACTCAGCAGTTGGACAGGTTGAAGCAGCAGCAGCAGAAATGGGTCACAGCAGGATGTGACCAGCAGACCCATCCCTGCCTCCCCACGACAGGATGTACTGAAGGGTTTGAAGAGTGTCATGGTTTGGAAAGACAGGATTCTGCTAAGGAAGGCAGGAGCCTCCCCTGAAATGGAGGATGTAAACCCTCCCCACCCCTCCAAACTGCTATAATTTTAAATTAAGGGGCTCTCAGGCAAAAATATGGGAGCAGGAAATAACAGTTCTTTAATAGGGAGGAAAAAAAAAGAATAAAATAAACAATGCAGTCCACTAGAACAACACTGACAGAGTGAGAACCCAACCTGACACCCTGTGGGTCAGGGTGTTGGTGGCAGTCCGATTGAAAATGTGGCTGCAGTCCTCTGAAGTATCAGGTGTGGTTCTGTTGGAGCAAGGGGAATCTGTAGAGAAGGATGTAGTCTTCCTCTGGAGATCCAGTGGAGGAAGAGGCAGCTGCTGTTCCTCTAGGAAATCTTGTGGAGAAAAGCTGCTGGAGTTTCAGAGTCTTAGGTTATATCTGTGTAGCAATGCTTGGCTCCTCCCTCTGGGCTCACATCTCCCAATGGGATGCTGTAGTTCTTATCAGCCATGCAGGGACACATTCAATGGCTGTTATCAGCAGGTGTCCCCTCCCGAGGGAGGTGTGAATGTGGTCACTCAGAGAGAGAGATAAGGCAAACTGCTCACTTGACAAGGTAATCAGCCATCCAGATGGCACTGGAAAACATCTTGCATACAACCTTGGACATGGTGTTGACACCTACACGAGCGGGAAGGAACTCACAGAATCCAAGGATAATTGTGCTTGGGAAGGGCACTCTGGAGCTCTGTAACCCTGATCCACTTTGGATCAGGCTCTGTGGAGGCCAGAGCACCTGCAGGCATGGGGGTTCTGTGACTTCCCTGAGCCCCAGGGCAGGAGTGGACCCTGTCCCCTTGCCTGGTTTGGGCCTGGCTCAGGGCAGCCCCCGGGCTGCTCAGGGGCCCTGCTGAGCTCCTCAGCTCCCCCTGCCCTGCTCCCCACACACCCCCAGACAGGGCTCAGGAGCTCAAATGCCCCAAACTCTGCCCCAGCCTCAGAAACACCTGCCCAGGGGCCAGGAGAGTGGGGTGATGTCTGCCAGCCACACTCACACCCCAGCTCATTGCTCAGGGCTGGAGCCTGAGGTGAGCAGCTGCATTGCTGCAGAAATCCTACACCTTTATTTAGTGAACATCAGTGAATATTTAGTGACTATTTATCTCAAATGTCAGTTCCCGTTTCTGGCTTCTCCTGAGGGCTCTTGGCAGCAGTCAGGGGTGAGACAGCAGGAGGATGGGGCACATTTACACCAAACCAGGGCTCTTCTGGGATCTGGCCTACCCTCTAAAGGAGCAAAAGCTCAATCAAAAGGCTTCTTTCAATCTTTTCAACACCAACAGAGGGGTGGCAGCAGCAGCCCAGAGCAGCACACGCCAGAGGGGCTCCAAGGTGCTCGGTGAGGAGCAGCAGAGTCCCCGGGGCCCCAGCCCCTCATCCCTCGCTGCTGCCTGTGAGCCCTGGCACTGCCCAGGCTCTGCCAGGCTCTGTGGGTCAGGCTGATCTCTGCTTTCCTCTCCAGGAGCACAAATTGCTGCCACTGTGCCCCTGCCCCTTGCAGGGCCTCTGCCCTCCCCACTGAGGGGATCTCCCTGTGCCAAGCAGCCACAGAGCTGCTGCTAGAGCAGCCCAGGTGCTCCCAAATCCTGGTGCAATCACTGCTGCAGTTCCACAGGATCCCAGAATGGGTCGGAGAAGGGACCCCAGGGCCTCATCTGGTCCCTCCCAGGCAGGGCCATCCCAGAGCCCACGGCACGGGATTGCTTCCAGATGGTTCTGGAATATCTCCACTGATGGAGGCTTTTAAGGGAGACAATTTCCCTTGGTCCAGTAGCAACGGAGCTCCTTCTCCAACCACAAATTCAGGCATCTCCAGACTCCCAAGGCTGGGAAGTGGCTGTCCCTGATGGTCCCTGTGGGCAAACCATGACAGACACGGCACTGCCAGTCCAGGATCCCTGGGGGACCAGAAAATCCCAGACTGGTTTGGGTGGGAAGGACCTTAGAACTCATCTCATCCGCCCTGCCACGGGCAGGCACAATTCCACCATCCCAGGGGGCTCCAAGGCCTGTCCAGCCTGGCCTGAGACACTGCAGGGATCCAGGGGCAGCCACAGCTGGGGCCTCAGGCCAGTCCCAGGACAGGATCCATGGGGGAGGATTCCCAGGACAGGATCCCAGTGCAGCATTCCCAGTGCAGCATTCCCAGTGCAGCATTCCCAGTGCAGAATCCCAGTCCACCATTCCCAGTCCAGCACTCCCAGTAAAGCATTCCCATACAGAATCCCAGTACAACACTCCCAGTAAAGCATTCCCAGTCCAGGATCCCAGTCCAGCATTCCCAGTCCAGGATTCCCAGTACAGCATTCCCAGTCCAGCATTCCCGTACAGAATCCCAGTCCAGCATTCCCAGTACACCATTCCCAGTACAGGATCCCAGTGCACCATTCCCAGTACAGGATCCCAGTCCAGCATTCCCAGTACACCATTCCCAGTACAGGATCCCAGTGCACCATTCCCAGTACAGGATCCCAGTCCAGCATTCCCAGTCCAGCATTCCCAGTACACCATTCCCAGTACAGGATCCCAGTCCAGCATTCCCAGTCCAGCATTCCCAGTGCACCATTCCCAGTACAGGATCCCAGTCCAGCATTCCCAGTCCAGCATTCCCAGTGCACCATTCCCAGTACAGGATCCCAGTCCAGCATTCCCAGTCCAGCATTCCCAGTGCACCATTCCCAGTACAGGATCCCAGTCCAGCATTCCCGTGCAGAATTCCCATCCCGGAGCTCCCGGACCCTCCCGGGGATGGGGCGAGGGGCGGGGCCACCACTGCGGGGCGGGGCCACAGCGATGACGTCACTGTGTCGTTCCGCTGACGTCACTGTGCCGGTCCCGCCCCTCGCCATGGCGGCGCCCTGCGCGGAGATGGAGCCGGCGGCGCCTCCGGCCTCTGCCCCCGCCGCTCCCGCGGCCGCGCCGGGCTCGGCCGGGCTCGTGTGCGCGCAGGGCCGCAACCTGCGGGCCGTGCTGTGCCAGCGCTGCGGCTCCCGGGTGCTGCTGCCCGGCGCCGCCACCTTCGCCCGCCGTGAGGTACCGGGGGGTTCGGGGTGGGGGCGGGCGGTGCCGGCCGGGCGCTGACGGCCCCGTGTCTCCGCAGCTCCTCCTGCCCGCCATGAGGAAGAAGGCGGCGGCGGCGGCGGCGGCGGGCGGCGGCGGGGACGTGCTGCGGGAGCACTGGCTGGTGCGCGACATGTTCTCCTTCGAGAACGTGGGGTTCACCCGCGACGTGGGCAACGTCAAGTTCCTGGTGTGCGCCGACTGCGAGGCGGGGCCCATCGGCTGGCACTGCCTGGACGACAAGGACAGCTTCTACGTGGCGCTGGAGCGCGTGGCCCACGAGTGACGCCGGCCCGGGCTGGGAGCCGGGCCCGGCCCTCGGGAGCCCCGAGAGCCCGGCCGGGGCCGGGCAGCCCTGGGACTGACCGCGGCTGGGCACCCCGAGCCCGGCCCGCCTGCCCCGCGGCCTGGCTGGCCACAGCTTGCCTGCTCCCCGGTGGTGTGACCGACCCACAGCTCCACTGCCACCCCGTTTCCCAGATCCACAGGCTCAGCAGCGTCAGGAATCGCAGCCCTGGCACAGCCGGCTCCTCACTGCACCCACGTGGGAAGAGTGTTGGTGGTGGGAGGGTCCCTGTACCCTGCAGGGACAGCTCACCCTGACGTCTTTGCCTCGTAGCCCAATCTGCCCCAGTCTGGCTGCTCTGCCACTTCCCTGGTGGCTGCTGTTGCTCCGGGGGGCTGAGGTGTCTCTCGTGCTGGTGGCCCTGTGACACCGTGTGAACGGGGCACTGGGACAGGGCACTGCACTGACAGGACTGCTGCACTGAGTCGTCATGGCAGCTGAAACTGTCCGACCTGCAGCCACACCAGTTCCAGGGCTTAAGGCTGAATCTTCTGTTAATTTTCAGAAGGAATGTTCGCTGCCCCAAGCTCTAACATTTCTGTTCTCCAAAACTTCATCGCACCTGACAGCTGTGGCACCTGAAGTGAGTGTCAGGCATTTCCAACTAACATGTGCAGTCCTATTAACTGAGTACTTGGGAACAAACACAGGTAGAATGTGCAGACAGCATAAGCTGATAGAGCAGCAAACAAAGAAAATGTGCCAGACCATGGAGCTTTCAGGCAGCAAGAGTGAAGAGGTTCCAGCCTGAAAGGCACCTGAATCATTGGACAGGCAGTGCTGAAGCATGTCAGAACATATGTGTATGTGTGTGTGTGTGTGTGTTAAACAGTGATGTCAGGAAGGAATTTCTCTTCTGTAAAAGCTGGTGGTAAGAGTGATCTGGGATATTGTGACGAGTTTTGGTTTCTGCCTTTTAAAAGCTGGGCACACAGCTAATTAAAGATGGAAGGAGGCTACAGCAGCCATGGTTCTCCCTGCATTTATCACTGCTGGTAATCGTGGCCCAGCTCATTCTCCATTGCTGAGCCCTGTGTGAGTTGTCCAGGGGTGCTTTGGGCTCCCTGGTGCTGTTCCTCTCTGTGGGACACATCCCTGTCCTCTGCTCCTAAGCCTTTGGGTACTAACCCAGCTGGGCAGGCGTGCTGTCACCGTGCTGGGTGATGGATTTGTTGAGGTGGGGGGTAGGGTGCTGCCCCAAAGCTGTGGGAAGAACCTTTCCCTTGCCTTTCTAATGAAACAGTTTTGCTGGCAGGGCTCTGTAGGGCAGGCAGAGCCTCGGATGAGTCTCCCAGAAGAGGCATCCTGACAGCAGGAGGGGCAGAAACAAGTCCCTCCTTCCTGCAGTGCTTGAGCACCTGCACTTCTATGATTTGGAGACACTGCCTCCATTGTGGCCTGCTGTGTCAGGAACCCCTGCTGTGGGCAGTCAGGATTTATCAGGGAGGGAGAGAGGCAGAGCTGGGGGCTGAGGAGCAGGAGGCAAATCCTGTGCTGTGTCCTTGCTAAATGTGTCAGATGGACATTTGTCATGGAAACTGCTTCTTCCCTCCTGTCCTTCCTGTCTCTTAGCCCTAAGCCCAAGGACTGCACAGGTTCACCAAGGAGATGTGCCCCAAAGGACAGGAGAGCTTCACTTGGGTTCTGCACCCATGGCAAAATGGTGGGATCACATCACTAATTTCACACTTTCATTTGGATTGTTGTCTCTTAGGATATGTGTTCTGACCTGAAATACCCCAGTTACAGTCCATGTTACTTAAATCTGCTGCACTGCTCACACCTCATTTTGGAGCCACTGTGCAGAACAGACTGTGGAAATCAGCTTGACTAACACTGAGTAAATGACCTCCAAGAAATGGCACTTGTGGGTTCCTGAGCAGTGGGTGGCACTGGGAGGAGCTGGGGGTGGTGGCAGCTTTCCCAGTCAGTAGAACACCCCTGGAGAGAGAGATGGGAGAGCTCAGGTCAAATCCTTCACGTTGGAATGGCAGCAGCTGAAATCCACCTCAGCACAGCCCTCAGAGTGCTGGGAGCTCCTTCCTCGCTTCATTGGGAGAGGGGAGCTGAGTCCTCCATGGATCCAGGTGTGCTTTCTGCTGGCTCTTAAATTCTAAATAGGATCACATAGGCTTGAAATGCTAAGAAGAAAGGAACAGTGTGATGGGAATTCTTGGAAAGAAGCTTTTGTACCATGAGATCTTGGGTGTCATTCAGCCTCAGGTAGGGTCTGGGTTCCTGCAGCGTGGAGAAGGCCATGAGAAACACCCCTGCAGTGCTGGTGCCACAGAGACCTGGGGCAGGTGGTGGGACAGCTGTGCAGCCCAGCTCTCAGTCAGCACCTGGGCTAACTCATGTTCCCAGAGGTGATAGAGAATTTCTGTCAGGGGGTGGGCAGGAGGTGGGGGAAAGCAGCATCCCTGTGTGGAATTTGAGCTCCAGCAGCTCCACTGTGCCGTTAGTGGAGCTGTGGGGGAGGAGTGTCCCAGTCAGCAGACATGGCCGGGGGGAAGAGCAGCTGCTGCTCCACTGGGCACATCACCAGGTGTGGGATCTGCTGAAGCTGCACCGTTCCTCTGTCAATGAGAGCTAATAAAAATTCACATAGACTCACAAATATTTTCACTGCTTTTTATCCAGCATGTTGAAAAGCTGTTTTCCAGTTGCCTGTGGTAACTCCTAGAAAATAAGAGTAGACAACCCTCAAGCATGGGAAGCACTTACATGGTACCTAGGAGGGTTCACCTTGCAGCCCGTCTTTTCTCTGTCAACACCAAGAGAGTGCAGAAACTCTTATTTTCACGTGTAGATCACTTTAAATTAATTTGAAAATGGATTCTTTTGTTTAATGTCTGCGTTGCTTGACTCCTGAGACCCTCCTGTGTTAAGATGTAGCAGTGCCTCAAGAGGGAACAGTAACCAACCTGCCTCCTTTGCTCCAGCCAATCCCTCCAGCAAGGTTCAAGGGGCAAATAATTACAAGTTTGTCTAATTGCTTCTTGGTGTGGATTTGGCAGGATCTCTAGTGCCTGCGTGCCTGGTTTGTATGGGTCAGTGTTTATATGCCCAAAATGTGCTCAGGATGGTTAAAAGCAGACCTTGCTCCAGTCTGGCTCTGGTATTGGGATGGGTTCACAGCCCAGAGCCATGGTCTGGGTCTGGCTGACATTGGCACCTCCTGTAGCTTCACGTCTCTGCTCCCATTCCCACCCAAACCTCCCACTGGAGCAGCTGCTGAGCCCTTTGTATGTTCAGTTTGATAACTTAGGCTAAAGCTTCCTTTCTTGGCTGCTGGGTTGACACATGCAGCCTGTGGGATGCTCCAGGGACAATGGCAGGATGGAGCAGCAGCTGCAGGCTGTGAGATCAGCTGAGCTGTCATGGGGAGCTGCCACAAGTCATGCCTTGCACAGAGGTCACAATCACACGCTTCCTTCCTTAAATGAGTTACATTTCACTGAACCAGGTAAGTGGTGCATGGAGCAGGGGCTGGGATTCAAGGCTCCCTCTTTCCCAAGCTCTGCAAGTCAGCAAAAGGCCTGCCAGGACCTGAGGCCTCTCCTTGATTCCTCACCTCTGACTGAGGGAATCTTCAGCAGGGCAGTGGTGGCAATGTGGACTCTGAAGCAGTGGCTTTGAGAACTCTGCTGTTTGCTCCCTGCTGTGTCCTAGGGCTCTCCCATCCAGCTGAGGCCTCACAGAGGAACCCAGCAGGGATGAAGTGGGATCTCTGCAGCACAGTGCGTCTGTGGGACCTGCTGCTTGCAGGTGTGGAGGGAAGTGGCTCAGCAGAGTTCAGAGAAGAGCTGTGGCTGATGAAAGCAGGGCCAGCTTGGCCAGGGAGGTGGTTGTGGTGTTTCCTGTCCTGCACAGCTCACCTTGCTGCATTCCCTGAACCTCTGTGTAAGCAGGGACTGCCCCATCAGCACAGGCAGTTCTGCAGGTAGCTGGCTGGGGGAACAGGGATTTCTGAAATGTGTTATGAATTTCCCTGAAGGTAATTTTACATATCTGACATTACACTCCCTGGCAGGAACATAAGTAGGAGGAAAGGAAACAATTGAGATGAAATAGCTTCAGGGTCCTTGGACAACTGGTGTAGGGAAAGCGTCCCTGCCTCCCACAGAGTCAGGTTAATACAGGCCAGACTCCAGAATCAAAGAAACACTAAACCACCAAGTATTTTGCCAAAAACCCACGAAGTATTTTGAAGCTGGCTGGGGACACAAAAGGAAACCACAGCAGATGAGTGGAACTGGCCGTAAAAATGCAGAGAGAGCATGAGGGCTTTTATCAAAGCCAGCTTTGTTCTCTTTCAACCAATACTTTTATACATTTCAGCATAAATACTTGAGTGCTGAGTTGTGAGGCAGCCAGGTCCCTCCAGTGCAGCTTTGGTATGAGCACAGCTGGGCCCCTCAGTGACAGAGAAGAGGGAGGTGGCAGCCCAGCAATCCAGGTGAGCCTGTGGGGCTGCATGGGGGAGAGAAGGCAATTTTCACAGGAGTGTGCTTTGGGGTGAGTGCCCCAGCCCCTGAAAATGACCCAATCTTACACAGAGTGAAAATCGAGTGCTTGGCTCCCTTCATGCGACCCCTGAGGAAGAGTGAGCAGGTTCCAGGGTTGCTGAGGTAACACTTCCATCCTCTGAGAGGGGGAAGCAGCTCTGGAAAAAGTGTTTCTTGCATCTTTTCTAAAACTGAATGGAGCGTGGCACAGTCCATCCCAGTGGTTGCTGCAGTTTGGCTTTTGAGGTGCTGCACATCGAACTCTGGGAGAGCTGCAGGGGTGGGAGCACCTGGGGGGAGGATCTGTCCCTTGAGCATCCCAGGGCCATTTTCTGGGGGCTTAAGACATGAACAGAGACATGAACTAGTCAGATACAGCTTCTGCCTGGAGAAAACCCTGCCAGGGAGGGAAGGGTGCCTGTCTCTCAGCCGTGTGGGCTGTGCTGGGCGGGACAGCCCGGGGCAGGTTTGGAGCCCAGAAATGCAGCCGGACAGAAATGCAGAGCCCAGGAATGCAGTGGGGCATGTGCTGCCACAGCGGCCGCCCAGGAGGCCGAAGCAGAGAGCCAGAGCCGTGTGTTTCCAGCAGCCCCGGCTGTCTGTGGCAGGACAGGGCAGAGCTGCCGGCGGGCTCTGTCCTTCACAAACCTTTCAGGGTAATTTGTGTTGATGGGATCCGAGTGTCCCTGGGGCAGAGCTGCGCTGGGAGGATTCCCTCGTGGGTGTGTTTGTGCCCGCCTCTCCTCGCTGGGGAAGCAGCAGGGTGTGTGTATGCTCAGCTGGGCTCTGCTCCCCCTTTCATGTTCCTTATCTTGCAGAGGCTCTCGGTTCCCTGCGGGAAGCTGACAGTTGCTGTAATCGCTGTGCGTGCAGAGGCAGAGCGCTCCATCTGCTTGCTGCCCGGAGTACCCTGTGCCATTGTTCCAGCCCAGCTGGAAGAGATGCCCCGAGAGCAAGGGAAAATGAGCGAAGCCGTGTCAGCACAGGTATCCTTCCCCTCCCGAAGCAGCTGGCTCTGCACGCTGCCTGGAATGCTGTCCATGGCAAACAGCCAGAGCACAGCTCGTTGCACAATCGCTGGGTAATTTGGAATATCTGGCAGTGGAACATGAGGATATCGCTTCAAGGACTTGTTGCCTCGTTCCTTCCTGTTCTCTTGGAGGACTTGGTTCTATCTGCCAGGCCATGGCAGGTCCAAGGGGCTGGCACCAAGAAAGGCCAGGACTTGGCAAATAGAACCCAAAAAGGGTGCTTGGAGAAAGGAGCAGCTTCAGGCTCCAGAGGGAGGGATCTCCCTTGATGAGGAACACCAAAGTGTGAGGGCTGCAGCTGTGCAGCGATCTGGGGGCTCTGTGCCTCCATCAGCGCAATCCCTACTGCAGCCACAGGTGTCCCAGCCTGGCTCTGGTGCCGGCACTCCACAGCCCTCATGATGCCAGCACTGCTCGGGGGGATCTGGTTCCATCCCTTTCCTCAAGGCCCCTGCTAGGATATGGGGGCTTCTGTTGGAATCCCAGTATGCTGGCACCAAAAGGGAATGTCTTGTGTGTAGCTGGATGGTAGCCAAGACACAGCTCCCGATTTTGGGAGAGGTGATGCCACAGTGCCCAGTGCTGCACAGACTCAGGGCAGCACAACATAAAGTGCACTTTACTGGGACCCTCTGGCTCACTCCTTGGCACCCCCTCCCTGCTTTCACAGACAATTCATTTGTGCTGCTGATCCAGCTAAACTGACGTGAAATTGGCCTTGGCACAGAGGTCAGTGAAAAGAGGCTGTTCCACATGCAGCTGCACCACAAGGCCAGTGCAGGACTGGGTGCACTGGTTGAGGTGCAGTGCACTGCAGAGCACCTCTGCCTTGGCCATGCACCCCTGGGCAGGGCACTGGACCACCTGGAGCTCTCCAGCCAGGTCAGTGCCTAGAGTGCTTCAGCCCCTCAGGGCTAATGGGGGCATGAATGCTCAGCTCTGTCCTGGTGCTCTGCTCTAATCCATTAGTGTCACCATGAATTCCCAGAGTGTCTCAAATCTGAGCCAGTGGACTGAGCAGTTTCTGTTCCTACCTGCTTTACTGCTCAGCACTTCACCAGACTCTCAGTACAGGCACCCTGTGTGCACTTTGGGTAGCAAGAACCAACTCAGGTCTATGACACTTCCCCCGGCCTGTGCTGCCTGGCCATCACAGATGGAGGAGTCTGCACTGTGGATGTGTTGTGGTTTAACCCCAGCTGGCAGCTAAGCACCAACACAGCCCCTCGTTTCTCACCCACACTGTAATGGCAGGAGAGGTGGAAGGTGAAAGTGAGAAAACTGGTGGGTTGGCATGAAGACAGGTAAATAATGAAAGAATAATGATTTTTTTTTTTAATGTAAGGGGAGAAAACTTACAAAGAGAGGAAAATAGAAACCAAGAAAAACAAGTGATACAAGAAAGTAATTGCTCATCACCAACTACCCTAAGCCTGGCCAGACCCCACCATCCTCCCACCCTCTGTTTCAGGGCTGAGCATGGCATCACATGGTCTGGGATATCCCTGTGGTCAGTGAGGTGGTCATCCTGTCCTGGCTGTGTCCCCCCAGCTCCTTGTGCACCCCTGGCCCAATGCTGGTGGGTCAGGGTGAGGGGCAGAACAGCTCCTGACTCAGCAGGAGCTAAGTCATCCCTGTGGGATCAGTGCTGTGCTCAGCACAGATCCCAAACTACACCACAAGGTGCTGTGGAGAGCTGTACCTCTGCCCCAGCCCAAAGCCCTACAGGATGTGCCCTGCTTGCCACATTCACTCACTGCACCTCTGCCAGGAGCCATGGTCACAGTCAGTACAAATGGGAACATCCCAGCTCTGGGAATAGGAATGAGCTGGGCCCTGGTGCTGCTGCCTGAGCAGCAGGGAGGGGAAGCTGCACAGCAAGAGAGAGCTGGTTTAATGAGTGATTTTGGTTACCCACACTAAAAGAATCACTAAATGGTTTGGGTTGGAAAGGACCTTAAAGCTGATCTTGTTTTCACCCCTGTCATGGGCAGGGACACCTTCCACTATCCCAGGCTGCTCCAAGCCCCATCCAGCCTGGGCCGGGACACTTCCAGAAATGAGGCAGCCACTGCTGCTCTGGGCAACCTGTGCCAGGGCCTCACTACCTTCACAGGAAGGAATTCCTCCCCAATATCCCACCCATCCCAGCTCTCTGGCAGTGGGAAGCCATTCCCCCTTGTCCTGTCCCTCCAGCCCTTGTCCAAAGTCCGTCTCCAGCTCTCCTGGAGCCCCTTTAGGCACTGGAAGGAACTCGAAGGTCTCCCTGGAGCCTTCTCTTCTCCAGGTGAATTCCTCCCAAAAAAAAAAAGCCAATTAATTGCCCTAAAAGAGAGACCAATTCCTCTAGCAGGGCAAGACAAGAGACATTTTCCGTATCTAAACCAAAAGTAGGTGTGGAGAAGACAAAATTTGTAGGCTAGGGACAGTTTACTCCCAGGTAACAAACTGAACTGAGTACAGGTTCATGTACCAAAGTCTGGGATCATTTGAGACAGGGGCACTATCCAGCACAGACAGAGCACCCCAAAACAGAGAGGCCATGGCCCAATCAGTGAGTTCCTCAAGAGGAAAATTCTAAATGAATTCTAAATGAAAAACAACTGTACTTGCTAGAGAAGCTGTTCCAGCTTTGACAAATGGCAGATGGAGGTTTGGTACCACAGAGAAGCAGGAAAGGCAGGAAAGCAGCACTGAAAGAGTCTGGGCTGAAGCAATATTTAAAGTGAGCAGGGATGGGAGCAGCCCCTGCAATGTGAGCTTGCAGAGAACAAAAAATAGGGCAGGTAGTGAAGTCCAGGCTTGCAGGAGCAGGATTAAAACAGTTGGATGAACAAATAATCTAAGATTTAAAAGCAGAGAATGTATTTAAGGTCATTAAACCAGGCACTTATTTAAGGATTACCTCCAAGAAGCCAGGCTAATAGCATGGTGAGGTTACAAAGTCAAGTGATCAAGGGAGAGAATGCTGATATTAATCTTGCTCATGAAATGTTAATCTGTGGGCAGACACTGCTGCACTGAAAGAACCTCACAAACAAAAACAGAGCCCAGCCCTTTGGGGTTTCCACTCTGGCAACTCAGACACATCCTGCCACTTAATTGGACACTCCCTGCGGGGGCAGGATCAGGTACAAACAGGGTTTAATCACATAATTAGAGATGCACCTACTGCACACAGTCAGGGTTCTGGAGGCCTTCCCTACAAACCACTCTGGCTGTGCCTTCTGCCTTGTAGTTCCTGTATTTAGGGATTCCCAGCCCATCTGGATCAGGGCTGTTTAGAACAGGAATTAATTCAATGCTGTCTAGTTATGAATAGTTTTCAGCTCTAAATGAAAGATTTATCTTGGCACCCAGCAAACATTTCCCAAACCCTTATGGAGAATCCATGTCCTCCCATCAAGGTTTGGCCTGAGGTCAGTGGATTAAGCATTCTCCCTGAATTGTTGCTCTTTTTGTTGCAATGCAGCACTTGAGATAAAATGTGCAGGTCTGTGTAATGAGATGGAAGGTTGTTGAGGTCTAGAAATTATATTCCCCAATTCAGTGTCTCCACCAAGACTCCCCCAAACCAGATGCCTCTCACTGCCCCCCTTCCCCTCCACCTTCCTGCTCTGGGGAGGGGATGGGATTGAGAACTGGAGGCACAAAAGGTGCAAATTGTGAGTTAAGAACAATTTACTGGAAACAGCTATGAGATGAGAAAACGACCAGAAATAGCAACAATATGTAATAACACAAGGTATAAGGCATTATTTACTTACATGGAGAGCCACAATACCCAACAGCTCTTCCCGACCACACCACACTTTCCCCCACCCAAAGGGAATGTCATTCTCCCCCAGGAAGGGGGAGTCCCTCACTGCCACCTTCCCACCCTGGCAGTGAAGTGCATGGTATGGAGTAACAACCTGGACCCACCCACACAGCTCCAGGCTCTACCTCTCATGGCTGCTGGGAAAAAATTTCACCCTGTCCTGGCTGAAACCAGGGCAAATGTGCAGGTCTGTGTGGGGAGATGAACATCCTGCTCTGCAGCCAAAGCCCAGCAAGGTGCACTGGGCTGTTGCTACTGTCTGGTGCATCCCAGGAGCAACTCCACCTGCACACCCCTGTCCTTCCCAGGGCCCTGCCCACACCCCCCTGGGGCACACCAGATGATCCCCACCCACCTGGGTTATGCAGTTCTCTTTATAAGGAAGTGAAACCCATGTTAAGGGACTGGCTGCTGGAGTGTGCTCCTTCCTGCTGCTGGAGCATCATACATCCCTTCATCTGATCCTAGCTGATGTCCAGGACCAGCTCCAGGACCTGCCATCTAAAATTTAAAATAATTAATGAAATCAAATATATTAGAGACAGAAAGGGTCTTTCAGAGCCAGAGAATAAAATCTGTCACTGAGGAGCAGGGCCCCCGCACTCATGAGGCGCCCCCTGATCCAGCCTGCAATGGGCTGGTGTAAGGCTGGTGGCTGTGGGATCAGCTTAAACCAGAGCAGAAAATCCCACAAACTCACTGCCAGTCCCCCCTTCCCAGCTGCCATGGTCCTGGGTAGGAATTGTCCACACAGGCATCTGGGCTGCGTTCTTTGGCCTCCACAAAGGAGGCACTTGGAAGGGAGTGTCTCTCCTTGCTGATCCAGTCAGAGGGACCCTACACTTCTGGAAGGAGCCAGGCCTAAAAGCAGGGTGAGTGCACAGGGCTGAGGATGGGTGTGTGAAACAGCACTTGGAGAGGAGGAGATGACCCTGAGCTCTGAAACAATGGAGCTGTGGTGAAGCCCTGTGCCCTGAGTGGTGCAGTTTGATGGCTTCACTCTCACCATACACATGCCCTCAGCAATCCCCACACCTGGATGGGTGTGCTGTGAGCTGGGGATGAGGAGGAGCTGGTGCCTCAGTCAGTACCTGGCTGAAATGCAGGCAGCAGGCTGCCCTTGTCCATCTGAGTGCTGGGAGATCCCTAGGTCATCCCAGGTACTCAGAGCAGGCAGGCACAGGGTTAAGTCTGTCGTGGTTTTGGGAATTCAGTGATAGAAGTGAATGTGCACACATTATTTATCCAATTCTTCTGAAAGAGAATGGAAAGCAAGAGTTGCAGAGTTGTACATTCAAAGTTTCATCCAAGCTGCTGGAGAAGCCCCAGGCCCACAGTGCAGCTGCAGAGACTGTGTCACAGATACACAGCTAGTCCAGAATTTTTGGAAGGTGTCATACTCACTGAACACACAGGTTGCAGCCAAAGTCTGTGCCTGGGGCCATGACAGCATTACCAGGCACAGGGAAATCCTGGAGCGTTGGGAAGGATGAAAGTTTGACAAGAAAGTCTCACAGATATGTATGCCTAGCAGAAAGATTTTTAAATGTAGAGTCTGAAGAAGAAATAGAGATGGAAGCAAGTTTTGATATAGAAGAAAAGAATGGCCCAGCCTTACTGATAACCAACAAACCACACAATGTATGTTGGTTGGAGGGGGTTTTTTGTTTAGACCAAAAAAAAAACACACCCCCCCAAAAAAAATAACTTTTTACAAACACAAAAAACAAAAACACACAAACAAAACAACCAAACATACAAAAAAACCGCCCTCACTTTTTCTTCTCCCACCACAACACACAACACCACATCTAAACAAAAATTTTATAACCTCTATTTTTTTGTTTTTATAAAATTAAATATGTATTTTAAAACTAATAAAATTATTATAAAATAAATATATAAGTTTTTTTTTTGTTGTGCTGTTTAATCAATTGTGTGTTCTACAAAAAAGTTAAAAATCATTTAAACCAAACCCCCACCGGCCCCCGGCCCGCCCGCGGCGCGGGCCGGCCCCCCCGGGCCCCCCCTCTGTCACCCACCACCCTGGACTGCTGTGACATCTTCAATGTAATAAACTGCATTTTGAAGAGCTGCCTGGAGTCCCACATCTCTCATTATGGCTCTTACACTGGAGAAACAAAAAAAAAACTCTGCTGCTCACACAACTGGTCCCCAGCAGGAAGAAAGAATGTGTTCAAGAAACCCCTGGTAGCCCCTTGGACTTGACATGATTGTTTAGTCAAACTAAATCAAAAGCATTTCAGGTCCCAAGGAATGGTTTTTGGGTGTGCAGCAGCACCAGCTTCTGTAGGACTGGGGGAATTCTTGATAGTGCAGCAGCTGTGGGAGGGCACACTGAGGGAAACTGAGGCACAGAGCTCCAAACATGTGGAATCACTGCTGTGATGTCCTTTTCACAGAATCATTGAGCTGGAAAAGACTTCAAAGACCATCAAGCCCAAGTTGTGACCAACCCCCACCTTGTCAACCAGCCCAGAGCACTGAGTGCCATGTCCAGTCCTTCCTTGGACACTTCCAGGGATGGGGACTCTCTGGGAAGCCCCTTACAGTGTTTAATCACCCTTCCAGAGAGGAAAATCCTTCCTGATGTCCAACCTGAACCTGCCCTTGATGCCACATGAGACACCCAGCACAGCCTGGGGAGCGGGGCTGAGGCAGCGCCAGCACAGGTTGCAGATGCCCAAGTCAGAGCAGGCACTGAGTACAGGAATTAAACACGTCAAAACCTCAGCTGAAACTGGACCAGGGCACCTTTCAACACCACAGACCAGCCCAATCTGATTTTGTCAGCTAAGCTGAAAAGAATGCTCACTGCATTCAGAGCAATACCATCAGAATTTTCTGCTTTGGCAAGGGGTCTGGCCCATCTCATGTTGTGGTGCTGCAATGTTTCTAACAGAGAATAAAATGGGATAAATAAAATTCCCTCTGAGTGTGATTCTGTACCACTGGCAGTCCAGGCCCTGCCCCACTGCACTGGCAGAGCCAAAGGACAGTTGGAGCAGTGGGAGTGTTATTTCAGGTCAGAGCACTTGAAAAGCATAAATCAAATCTTTAAAGTTTTATAACTAGTTTAAAAAATATGATTTTTAAAAAAAATCAGTGTGGGCACCTTTTTTCCCATATATTGCACAGTTTAGATTAAACTTTGCTCATAAGTTGAAGATTTCCTTAGTAATTTGGAACAACAGAACTAAATGTATTGCTTTGAATGAGCAGATGAAATTCTCACAGTGTACCTGGTGTCTAAAATGGGAGGCTTTGAGAAGGGAAAAAAGAGAACACTGAAATATTTGTAATACAATAGCAACAAGTGGAAGAATTAAATCTATTTTGACCTATTTTCTCTTTTAACCTACAGGAAAAGTATTCCCAAATCTGGGCTTGCAAAGGTCCCACTGGATATGTAGTGCTGGTATTTTTTTCCAACTGAGAAAAGCACAACAGATGATTAAAAAAAAATAAAGAACATCTAACTGTTTGGTTTTTTTAATAAATAAAAAAGAACAAAAGAAACTAAAATATTGTAACTATTTATCTCTTTCATCCCTCAACAGCTCATGCCCACTGCAGGTGGGATCTCTCCTATCTGATCATGAACATTGACAGCTGCAAAGGTTTTCAGGGACAGAGAGTGACAGGACTAGGCAGGGGATGGTTTTAAGTTTTAAAGAAGAGAGATTTAAACTCATTGTTGGGAAGAAATTCCGCCTTGTGATAGTGGGCAGCCCTGGCACAGGGTGCCCAGAGCAGCTGTGGCAGTGCCCAAGGCCAGGCTGCACAGGGCTTGGAGCAGCCTGGGACAGTGAGGGTGTCTCTGCCCATGACACGGGGTGGAATGAGATGAGTTTTAAGGTCCCTTCCAACCCAAACCATTCCATGGTTCTGTCCTTTCAGTTCTTCCTGTCTCAGACTACCAGGACTATCCTGGTCTTCTTTACCAAACAAGTTCACTGAGGTGATGGTCACAGCTAAAAGCACTTTGCAGCCAAGGTCATGCCTCAGTGAGGTTAGGCCAAGCCATTAGGATAAAACAAATGACAAAAAAGAACAGAAAGAGAAGTTCTTTCAGTTCTCTTGGAGCACAGGTTGGGGGTTATTAGAAGTTTAATATTGCCTGGATTCTTCAAATGTATACCAGCTTGAAAGCACTAAGGAAAGAATTTGGGCTTGCTGAGGATGAAAACATGAAAGAGAAGACTTATCTTTAAAAAACACATTGCTCACCTTGGTGAATGTTTTCCCTTGGTATCCATCACCCAGCTCACAGGTACCCATGTGCGTGATCACCCCCACGCTGGTGTGGGGATGGCCATGATGCCTTGAGAGGCTGCCCAGAACAGAGCTAGACAGTGTTAAAGGAAAAAGTAGGTATTAAAAAGGCCTTCAAAAGATACACCATGGGCAGTACAAGAACCCTGCTGATGTACACCCAAGACAGCTGGCAAATCACGAGTTCTCACACTTTTATAAGTTTTGGTTCATTTCCATATTGGGGTTCAATGTCACATTCCAGCTCCAGGTTATGCAGTCCCATCCTCCCAGTTTGCTCTCCTCAATTCTCTGTTGTTTACACTTTTAGAGCCTGAAGCTGCAATGGTGTCCTTGGTTCTGGGGCTGGAAAAGGATTGTTTTGTCTGACTAAACTGTGAGGAGAGCTCACTGACACGCTATATGAAATTTAGAGCTATATACTAATGCAGTACAGAATCTGGAAAATATGAAAGCTAAAACTTAAGGCATCAGCCAAATTCCCTAAACACAGTTTTGTGCTTTCTTATAGCCCACCTGTTTTTCAGTCACACATTACACTTGCCATCATTATTTGGAAAAACAATTATATCAACGTTATTTGTGGGTTCTTCCCCTTTCTTCCACCTCTGACCCTCTCTCAATCCTCTGGTCCTTGTTTTCCCTAGTGCTTTTGCCCTTCTTTCCTTTCTGGGCACACCCACACAGGTTTCATTCCATGCCTTGGAATGGGCTCAAATGATCACAATGGGGCTGATAACAGCAGGAGCAGCATCCTCAGCAGGTGTCAGTTCACTGCCCTGGGGATCAGTTCATGCCTTCCTTCCACGTACAGATCCAGCCTGGCACAATTACACCACACTCCTGCTAAAAGTATCACCTCTATCCAGGCTGCTTGCAGGGCTGGAGATCTATAGAGGAAGAGGAAAAATCACCTACTTTGTTATTGTTCAAAACTGTTTCACGTCCCTCTCCTGCTGCAAAAACTCAGCTCAGTGCAGGAAGAAGGAATTTCCTGAAACCGATGCTGGTGCTGAGGCCCTGAAGGATGGATGGAACTCCAGGTATCAAATATCAGACCTGCACACACAGCTGCTTTTACCCAGGGAGTGAGTTTGGCAATTGCAGGAATATTTCTGTTAATATAAGCCTTAGGTCATACCACAGGGTTTTTATGCTTTCGACTTAATATCCAACTTCAGCTGGGGCATGTAAACACCAGATCTACGGATTCCAGCAGAACCTATGCGGCTCTCAAGATCTGGCCCTTCAGCTTTGAGTCCTTTCCATTTTGAGACTATTCATCCCACTACTGGCACTTGGCACAGGCCCTGCTGTGCCTGTGACTGCAGTGGAGCTGCCTCCACCCTCCTGGGACAGGGATTTTCCTTTTTCAGCCCAGAGACAGCACTCAGAGCGCCTGGAGGACGGGCCCTGTGGGTGCCCACCGGGCAGATGTGGGGCTCTGGGGCTGTCCCTCAGCAGATCCCGGGTGCCATCCTTGGTCCCAGCTTTGCCCGGGTGTTTCACTGCTGCCTTTCCCCGGGCTCAGTGCGCGGAGCCGGGACAGGGAGAGCTCTCACTGAGAACCCCGTGGGTGCGAGGCCATGAGCGGCCCCCCGTCCCTCAGGGCTCCTTCCCAGGGCAGCAGCCGCTGACTCTGGGCTCCCCAGGCTGAGCTCGGAGACCTTGACCAACACCCGGGGGTGGACAGTGCTGAGCCCCCTGCCCTTCAGCCGCTGGCTCCGGACAGAACGATCCCAGTCCGGGACAGAGCGCTCCCCGGCCCGCCCACAGCGATCCCGGCCTGAAGCGGAGCCTAAGGAGGAAGGCGCTGACCTTCGTTGGCGGGAAGACTAAACTCCGCCCCCTTCCCGCCCTTTGTTACGAATCAGCCAATAGTTCGCGCAAGGTGGTGACAGACATTTCTGTCACCCAATAGTCCATGGGCGAGCGCACGCCACGCCAATGAGCACAGAGCAGGGAGCCGAGCGCCCCGCCCCTCAATTTATAAAAGGTGAGCCCGGTAAGAGCCGCCGCTATTGCGGTGCTGCCCAGACACGTTGCGCGTCTGTCCCGGCGCTCCTGAGCCATGGTGAGTGGGGCGAGGGCCCGGCGGGGCAGGCGTAGCCCGGCGCAGCTCCGCGAGCTGCAGCGGTAAGGGGGGGTACGGGATAGGCGGCGGGAGGGCCTCGCCGGGCCGTGGGGGGCAGTGGGTCTCGCTGCCCCGAGCCGTGTCTCGTCCCGCGCCCTGTCGCTCCCGCCGTCTCGTCCCAAAATGGTGGCGGGCTCGCTGAGAACATGGCGGCCCCCAGGACCCTCAGCCCCGGCCGGCTCAAGGGCTGCAGCTCCGTCCCGGGCACCGTCAGCCGCCGGGGCCGTCTGTCCGTGCGGGCCCCGGGGCGCCCTGCCCGCAGAGCCGCCGGGTTCCTGCGGCGTGTGAGGCCGGGGCAGCTCCGCGCGGTGTGCGCGACCCGCGGGGCCGCAGGGAGGGAGGCAGGGAGGAGCCCGGCCCACCGGCCTGGGAGGTGCCGAGGTGTCGCTCCCCCGCTCCTGCCCCGCGGCTGTCGGGAGGCTGGGCTGATGGGGAGAGTTCCTGACGGACTTTGTGAGATGGGTGGGCGATAATGAGCTGGGGAGTTGAGTCACCTTGAAGGGCAGTCTGAGAGGTGTGACGGGGCTGGGATATCTCTCAGGACAGGGTTCAGGTGCTGAGCTGGGCAGCACGGCTGGAGGCTGGGATGGGCGTTCGACTCTTCCCCGTGGGGGCGTTGCCTTCCTACAGCTCTGGAAAGAGATTGTCAGAAGGTTACATGGATTTACAAATGTAGCAAGACTGCTACTGTAGGCTTGCGAATGTATGGGAAATACTTGTTGAGCTGAAAATTATTCTAAGTTAGAGTGTTGGTGGGATGTGTTGAGGTTCTTGCTCTTACCCTTCCCTTGGGGGCTGTTTATTGTCACGGTTTTCAAATAAAGTCAAATCAAGAGTATGACTACAGCCCCTGGTCTCTGCAAAGGATGCAGGTTCCCTGGAGTCCCATCCCAGGGAAACAGCGTTCCTCCATGTGCTGTGCTGATAAGTTTGGTCGGAGCTGGCACAGCCATTCTCAGGAAGCTTGGCTTTCCATCAGCCTCACACAAGAGCAGCTGGACCTTGAGCACCCTGCTGGGGAGTGCAGAGGACCCAGAGCCTGATCCAGCAGTGCCATGGAAGAGCTGGGGGGCTGCAGCCCAGCAGTGAGTGCAGCAAGGGGCTGAGTCTGCAGCTGCTGGAAGGGCAGTGACAGGACAGGCCAGTGCCCTTCAGCTGGAGCACATCCTTTAGGAAAGGAAACTGGGACTGGGCTGGAGAAATTCTGCCAGAAACTTTGTGTGCTTGCAAATAATGTATATAAGTGTGGGGAAAGCATTTAGTGTTAGTTAAGTAAATAAGAGGATTCTGTAGTGGCTTGAATACAGAATTTACCAGCGCTGTCTGTATACATTTAATCCTTATTCTGAAGCTCATCAGTGATGTGTGAAGGCCCTGATCTATAATGAGTGTGGTGGTTCCCTTGCTTGTCATTCCAGCTTGGAGCTGGTGCTTTTGGAATAAAATCTGGGCCTTGTTCTTCAGGATTATTGGTTCTGTGAAAAGGCCATGCAGCACAAAATGGGCAGAGAATCTGTTAGTGTCTGACAAAGGTTTGTGCTTCACTGAATAGCCACATACTACTTAAAAGTACTTAGCAGAGTTGTAGGAAAGCAGTTGAAAGCACTCTCAAAGCAGGACTCACAGTAGCACCAGGCCAGGCTTTATCACTGACCTTGTCTAGCCAAGTTTTGAAAGCCTCCAAGGATGGAAATCCCCTCCCACTTCTGTAGTGACCTGTTCCAGGGCCGCACCATTCCACTGGGGAGGCTTTTCCTAACACAAACCTGAGCCTTGCATCAACCTCTGAGAATCTGGCCTGAGCCACCTGCAGAGCAGAGGGAGCCTTCTCCTGTGCTGCCCACGTGTCTACTTTTGCTCCCTGGCACGTGGCTTGCCCTTCTGAGGACAAGAGCACCCTGTGGGACATTCAGGCTGGTTTCTGTGGGAACCTTCTGGATCTTTGCAGCAGGGCTCCCTCTCAGTTACTGCTGTTTGTGCAGGGAGTCATTGCCCAATGTGTTGAACTTTGTATTTTGTCCAAGTAAACATGCCACGTTTAATGTGGCACCTGTAGCACCTGCTCTGTGGCTGTGTTGCCAAGCTGTGCATTCAGAGTTGGAAGGGACCCACAAAGGCCATTGAGTCCAGCTCCTGGCCCTGCACAGGACACCCCCAGGAATCCCAGAACTCTTTGTGTTGAGTTCTGTCAGCCCTGGGGTTGTGACCTTGGGAGCCTGTTCCATTGTCTTGTCACCCTCTGGGGGAAGGATGTTTTCCTCATATCCAGGCAAACCTCCCCTGACACAGCTTCCCTTGAGTCCTGTCACTGATCACAAAAGCACCCTCTGCTTCCTCTTGTGAGGAACTCTAGATCATGATCAAATCTCCCCTCTTCTCCTGGCTAACCAAGCCAATGGCCTCAGCTGCTCCACATACCCTTCTTTACCCCCTCCATCTGTGGTGTGCTGTAGTCCTTACACACCTTTCAGTGACCTTTCCCAGCTGCTTGGGGGTTTCTCTAGCAAGGCTTAGGTCACTGGTAGGACCTCAGACAGGTGAGGATCCAGGCTGACGTGGTGGTCTCTGTTTTCCTGTCCCTGCAGAAAAGTTTCAGGCTGTCCTGCTCTCCCAAAGGGATGTTCCCTGAGTCATTGCCATGGTCTCTGTGGCCCTGCAGCTGGCTTTCCTGTCACCTCTTTGACACTGTGCAGGTTGGCTGTGTGTTCTCTGCCATGGCAGCACTGACCAAGCTCTGCTTCAGCCTGGAGGGTGGTGGTGTAATGGCTTTGGAGAGGAGAAGGGTGGCAGCAGCTCTGAGTGATGCAGCTGGCAGAGAGGATGTGAGCTGGACACCTGAATGTACAGCTTGGATGGAAGGGAGCTTAAAAACAGTTCAGTACTGTGCTTGAGAACAGGTGATTTTTTTTTTGACAAATACAAATTTTAATTTCACGGGATTCCCAATGAGTTTGAAAGGACTGTGCTCCTGCTTTTCTGCATGGACTATGGATGTGGACTAGGCAGTTCCAGGTCATAGAATCACAGACTGGTTTGTGTTGGAAGGGACCTTAAAGACCATCCAGTTTCATCTCTTCCACCAGACCAGGTTTCTTCAAGCCCCATCCAGTTTGGTCTTGAACACTTCCAGGGATGGGGCAGCCACAGCTTCTCTGGGCAGCCTGTGCCACCCTCACAGGGAAGAATTTTATCCTAATATCTAATCTAACCCTATCATCCTGCATTTTAAGGCCATTTCCATTTGTCCTAACTCCCTCTCCAGCTCTCCTGGAGTCCCTTTAGGCACTGGAAGGGGCTTTAAAGTCTCCCTGGAACCTTCTCCAGGTGAACATTCCCAGCTCTCCCAGAGGGGCTCCAGGCCTTGGAGCAGCTCTGTGGCCTCCTCTGGGCTCTCTCCAGCAGCTCCAGGGCCTTCCTGTGCTGGGCCCCAGGGCTGGGGCAGCTCTGCAGGTGGGGTCTCACCTGAGCAGGGCACAGGGGCAGAATCCCCCCCTGCCCTGCTGCCCCCCTGGGGGATCAGCCCAGCACAGGGGGGTTCTGGGCTGCCAGAGCCTGGGGCTGGGGCTGAGCTTCTCATCCACCAACACCCCCATGTCCTTCTCCCCAGGGCTGCTCTCTGCCCATTTTCTGCCTGGCCTGTACTTGTGCCTGAAAGTACTCCTGCTTATCCTGGAATTCCAGGGAAGCAAATTGTCCCATCCAGTCATAGGGTCTGAGCATAGTTTTGGGCAACAGTCACATCAAACTGAAGTCTATGTAGGCTCTTCTAGATTGTGCT
This sequence comes from Camarhynchus parvulus, assembly GCF_901933205.1. Taxonomy (NCBI): domain Eukaryota; kingdom Metazoa; phylum Chordata; class Aves; order Passeriformes; family Thraupidae; genus Camarhynchus; species Camarhynchus parvulus. The sequence continues at coordinate 1,121,488 of NC_044596.1, read as the reverse complement.
TTACTGACATTCAAAACTAGATGTTGAATATAAAATGCCACAGATGGACCAGGAGTTTGGAGATGTTTCTATTATGGTTTGGCTTTTACCACTTGAAGTCCTGTACTGCAATATTAAAGAAACTGGGTTGATACTCTGGACATCAGAGGGAACTTGGGAATCCATACATGGGTAGGAACAGATTATTTTGCTGCCATGAACTATTTTCTACATGGCTTTTATGAGGTAGTTTCAGCTGGTGTTGAGGAGTTCAGTACCTTGTGTACAGCAGTGTGTTGAAGCCTGATGGGTCTGTATCTATGGAGGGTTGTGAAGGGGTTTGTTAGGCGAAGCCTTTCCTACTGAGTGACAAAGTTTCCTCGAGGGGTCTGGAGAATATGTTTTTGGTTTTGTGTACATTAAATGAAGTGCTTCCGGGTCCTGGGAGGATTTTGCTGCCTCTGTGGCTGGGGTCTGTGTGTTGCTGTTCTGGACACTTAGGCCAATGAGAGGTGTGATCATCAGCTTTTCTGAATATTCGGTTTGGTATGAAGAGAGAAATTGGCTGAAGAACTTGAAAGAGTTGATCAGACTCTTCCTGTCTGATTGAAGAATAACGAAGAGGAATGAGCTTGTAAAAATGATAATGTCCGAAAGGGTTTTTCTGGGTGGAGCTGATGCTGTCTCAAAGGGGCTTTTGTGTCCTGTTGTGTTTCGTGCCAAATGCCCCCAACACCGAGACAATAAGGCCAATGTTTTAATGGCTTTGCGGGCTGGCAGTCCCCCCGGGCGTGCTGATCCTTTGCTGAACAAGGGCAGTCGTGTTTGTGCTGAGCGATGCGTTCTGTCCCTGTCCCGCAGCGCGAGTGCATCTCCATCCACGTCGGGCAGGCGGGCGTGCAGATCGGCAATGCCTGCTGGGAGCTCTACTGCCTGGAGCACGGCATCCAGCCCGACGGCAACATGCCCAGCGACAAGAGCATCGGCGGCGGGGACGACTCCTTCAACACCTTCTTCAGCGAGACAGGGGCGGGGAAACACGTCCCACGTGCTGTCTTTGTGGACCTCGAACCTGCAGTCATAGGTAACAGTGACAGTGCAAGGTGTTATTAATGAGAAGCTTGACTAGGCCAATATTTAAGCATCAATCAATTTATTAATTAATATGGTAAAGTATGAGCAATACAGTGCTGTGTACAGTGGGGGAAGTTTTCCCTCCAACTGCACACCGATAGTTGAGGTTCACAGGTATTTATAGGGGTACTCATCAGCTTTCTCAAGAGTTTCTATTCCCAATTTTTACGTCTGTCACAATTCTACACCTATTGTGATTTAGTTTTTCTCAGCATGTATCCCAAAAGGAGTATCCCCAGATGGTGGTGGTCAAGTTTCTGAAAGAAGGAAGAAGAATCCCATCTGGTGAGGTCCAGCTCTCCAGATGTGGGTCCACCTTTTGATTGCAAGGACTATAAATCCCATGATAGTGATGTCCAGCTTCCCTTGATCAAAACTATTAATCCTTGAGTTGATGTTCATCTTCCTTTCTCAAGCTGCTTTTCACTGTTTTGTTAAGGCATGAGATAAGCATGTTTCCTTTATATATATTCCAGAGCTATAGTTTCAAGGATACAAGCAATATTCTAAAATTATACTTCAAAAGGTTATTATTACGAAACTGTTTAAGGCTTAGCTACAAGCAGAAAGTTCCTGTCAAAGAGCAACATCCTTAAAGCTTTAATTCAAATGCTCCTAAATCAACTTAAGGCTTATAAAGGTTAATTGCAAACAAAGGATAGGTTCAAAGGCCTTCTTCCATGCTTTACTTTCCTCAGTTATTATTAGAATTCATCTTTATAACTGTCCCATGGTCGGTTTCCACACATAGCACAATCACAAATACATTGCCTGTATGTACCTGACACGAAACACAGCTTTGTATTTCACAAGAGCACTGGAGAATATTGCCACGTGTTATTGCCACATAAATACTTTAGACTATTGGTTTTGGCTAAGGGATCCATCCCTCTAGTCCTGAAAAATGCTTTGGGGCTTTAAATTTTTAGTGTATGAAGCTTGCCTACACCTTCCTAGTGGTGGAAAATACTTGACTTTATTTTCATTGAGACTGGCAAATGTGCTCTGTGGAGCTTTCGAGAATTTCTGCGGTACCTTCTGCCAGGCTGTGGAGTTAAATGGGTCTCATGAACACACTTCATGGTTTTGCTATGCAAGGAGCAGTTACAGCCCCTTGTAACAGTATGGCATAAAGTGTGCTGCAGTCAGTAGAACCTCTTTAAGAGACACAATAGATATCATTAGGAAGATTCCTTATTGTACACAGGAATGATTGCTGTAGTTTCCCAAAGCAATCTGTGGAAGCTGAACAGTGCTTGCAGAAATGAGTCCCCATAGCTGGCCTAAATTCAGAGATTTCTGAACATGTACTTCAGCTTCCTGTTGCCTTGTCTTTGAGAAACAGTCTACTCCTGAAAATGTGTTCTGTTCCAAGCTCTGGCAACACCATCTCATGGTGTTCAGGTGTGATCCCATGCATCAGCTACTGACCAATCCTCCATCCTGGGGGAGTACATGCACTGTCAGCTCAATGTGAGCTCCTGTTTTCACAAGACCTTCATCCCTTGTGTCAGGAATCCTGGTTTTCCTCTCACCAGTGTGTGCCAGAAGTAATTCTTCTGGAGCTGATTTTTGGCTATCTTGCCTTAAGTGGTGATTTGGGGCTGTTATAGCAGAGATCTGTGTTGCCTGTGCTTATGCAGTTGCTGTGTTTTATATTTCTGCAATACAGAGTTGGGGAAATGCGTGACTGTGGCCACTCCTCTGTACCCAAACCATGGCTGTTCTGTAACTTCTGTTCAGTGTAACACACCAGACCCCTTCTTGTGGCTAACACAGCAGATGAACCTCTCAGGGGAGCAGAAGGCTGTGTGGCTGTTTGAGGGTGGGCGTGCTGGGCTATAACTTTGAAATGAGCCCAGGCACCCTTGGCCATACACTGATGTTCCCAGGAGCTGTTGCAGGTCTGGCTTTGTGCTTTTGTGATCCCTGTGGCTGTTGCCTCCTCTGCACTGGCCAGGTGGTGGCTCTGAGCAACCAGGAACAGCTCAGAAATGAGATGAGACAGGTGGCAAAACAGGGCACAGGAGCTGGTGAGTCTTGGAACAAATGCCAAAAAGTAGTGAGTGTTCCAGTGCTTGTTGGTGATGCAGGTGTAGTGTGGGGAGATGGGCAAGACTGGTAATAGTCAAAGTTAGGGCTTTTTGTTAAAAGTTACATCATGTGCCTTTCTGGGAAATAGCTGTTATTCCTCCCTGGCTAATGTGGAAATTACTGCCCCAGTTTTCTGGGCAGGGCTCACGAGTCCCCATTCATGCAGCAAGTCCCTATGCGCTGAATTTATGAAAAACCCATCTTTGTGCATGCAGCAGCTTGTGCAGCTGCCACTTGTGTGCACAGGGATTTCTGTCCTTCCAGATCAGTGCTGGTCTTGCAGAAAGCAGCAGGATGGTGGATATGCACCACCTCTGTGAATGTGGTGGTAAAATACCATCAAACTTTCCACCACAAAATAGGGCAGTGACATCTGGGAATTCAACACAAGTGTCTTTAGCAGTCTACCCCAGCTAGACTTGAAAACATGAAGGATAGCATGTCTGGGGCAAGCTGGTTTAGCTGTCCCCTCGCCCCAGTCCTTTGTTCCAGGCACACTTTTGTAGTCCAGTGGCTGATCCTCTGAACTCTACAAGTTTTGTTACTTCCCAAGGACCATCCTGGCTCGTGCTACCCCTGTCTGCATAGGATAAAGAACCATTTTATTTTGGTTCTGTATTTTTCGCTTATTACCCATATTTGTCCCTTGTAATGTGGAGTGGTATTGTAGGAAGTCTTAGGGTATTTGGATGGTAAATTTTTCCAAATTGTTTTTATTTTGATGCAGTCTTAGAAATACTTTAGGCTGTTGGATTGCAGACTGGAGTGGGAGCTGCTCAGCCTAAACTGGTTTAAATGCTAACTATATTTTTATGTCTTAAGTTTTACTTTTCTTTGTGTTGCTTGTTCTATTTCAGATTAATGAATACATGCAAGCAGGCAACTTCAGCTGTAGTTAATAAAGTTCCCTGCTGTACACCTGACTTAAATTAAAGAATGCAATACTGCAATAGCACACAAGAGTGGTTTGAGCTAAACCAGAGACAAAGCTCTGCTGAGTGTCTTTGTACCTTTCTGGTAGGACAGAGCTTTAGTCTGCTGGATTTAAGTGCATATTTTTGGGAAACTAGTGGCTCTAAATCAGCCTCCAAATGTGTAACTGCTGGGGGATATGTGTGCTACAGCTTACAGCTCAGGGGTTAGTTAATTACTCCAAGAGCATCTCCATCTCTTTTGAACCCTTCTCTACCTTTGGCAGAAAGTACAGTGAAGAGAAAGGAACATGTAAGCAGAGTTGGCTCTGCTTGCCCACAGAAGCTGGGGTCAAGCAGAATCCTGGTGGGATTGGGAAGTGAAGGGGAAAAATGGGATTTCAGCAGCTGGGCTGCAAAATGAGCCTTAAGTTGTCTTAAACTGGAAAAATGGTTCTGCTATAGTCCAGTTTTTAATTGCTCTGACAGGTCAAAATTCTAAAATTTGGTGTAAAATAGAGCAGTTTCCTAAGCAATAACTTAATTTTTCTTAGTTATTCAGCATTTAGGCTTTAGGAAGTCACCTACTGATTGGTAGTTGCTTTTTATCTCTGCAGGTTTAAGTACATTATTCTGGACAACCCTAGAAGTTTGAAAAAGCTGGTCTATATAGAACATTTACTTAAAATATTTATATATTATATAATAATATGTATCTTGTCTCTCCCCAGATGAAGTTAGGAATGGGACATACCGACAGCTCTTCCATCCTGAGCAGCTGATATCTGGGAAAGAAGATGCTGCAAACAACTATGCTCGAGGTCACTACACAGTGGGGAAAGAGATCATTGATCTGGTTCTAGAGCGCATCAGGAAGCTGGTAAGACTCCACTGACGGCTCTGAAACATCTGTTTTACAGCATTTGGAAATGAGGTTATCAAATACATAAACTGTGCTTTAATTTCTTTGTGGTATGAGAATCTGTGGACTTAGTCTGCATCTGCTTTTATTCTTAGCCAGCTGAAAATGGCTGGATTTTTCCTGTCAGATATGGCTTTCAAGTGGCCTAAAATGCTGATGAGGCATCTAAAACTTCATATATAGTTTCATGTTTAGAAAGTCAGAACCAAAAGTTACGATTTGCATAGTTCCTGCTGGAGAAGGATTGGTCTGTGGCTGTGGCTCTTTCAAGGAATTTTAAATAGAAGTGGTTTGGACTATTATTTGCATTTCCTGCTGTTATGATTTCTGGATTAATTTTATGGTAATAACAGTAGAAAAGGAATAAATCTCAGTAAGTTGGGATGTTTCAGCTTCCCCAGTTCTTCAGTCATGTGGCAAACTTATGAAGGGGGCAGTTTAGGAGGTTCGGGTTCCCTATTTAGGGCTGCTAAGCATGTCCATTGCCCAATTTGTGTCACAAAGGTAGGAATTCTCATTGCACAAATTCCAGGTGCTTTGATATGGAATGCTAACTGTGTCTTAGTATAAAGTGCACCTTTTGCAGATTACAGCTGGAATTATTCTCAGTGCTTGACTGCCACAGTCTCTAATTAAAGCAATGATAAACTTGCAGCAGGCTTTACTTTGACCTGAAAAACAGTCATGATTTCTTTGTACAAGCTGTTGGCAGTCCCTGTTAGTCCTGGGAGCTGAGCATCATGTGGCACCTCTTTGTGAGGACAGGGCTGTCTAGTTTTGTCTCCTGAGTGGAGTGAATGGGACTGGCACTGTAATAGGCTGTGACAGCTCACTTCCCCCAGCGGAGATACACACTTGGCACTTGTGCAGCATTGCAACAGTAGCTCTGGGATGGGGGATTGCTCCATTTTTGTGCAGATAGAGAATACCAAGTAACTGTAAGGGATAGATAGTATGTAGGTCTTTGAGTATTCCTGCTTTTCTTGCTCATTGTTAGTGGCCTCAGCTGAGAATTGGGGATAGAAGGAATTTTAAGCTAGCGATTTGAAGTGGTCAGCGTCCAATGCGTACGGGGTTTAAACCAGCCCAGAATATTGCTTTTCCTGGGACACCTCCTTGACTCTTGGCGGATAAATTCTGTATTTCTGAAGCTTAAACAGTTGGTATTTGTCAGAATTCAGAGCTGTCTTTCTTGAGGTTGACTGAGGATTCTTAATGCACACAATGTCTTGAACACCTGTATTTTCTCTTTCAGTCAGATCAGTGCACTGGCTTGCAGGGCTTCCTGATTTTCCACAGCTTTGGGGGAGGAACTGGATCTGGTTTCACCTCTCTGCTGATGGAGCGCCTCTCAGTTGACTATGGGAAAAAATCCAAGCTGGAATTCGCCATCTACCCTGCACCTCAGGTCTCGACAGCTGTTGTGGAGCCCTACAACTCCATCCTGACCACCCACACCACGCTGGAGCACTCTGACTGTGCCTTCATGGTTGACAATGAGGCCATTTATGACATTTGCCGTAGGAACCTGGACATTGAACGCCCAACCTACACTAACCTCAATCGCCTCATCGGTCAGATAGTGTCTTCCATTACTGCTTCCCTTAGGTTCGATGGTGCCTTAAACGTGGATCTTACGGAGTTCCAGACTAACCTGGTGCCTTACCCTCGCATCCACTTCCCGCTGGTGACCTACTCCCCGATCATTTCTGCAGAGAAGGCGTACCACGAGCAGCTCTCTGTGGCTGAGATCACCAACGCCTGCTTCGAGCCCTCCAACCAGATGGTGAAGTGTGACCCTCGGCACGGCAAGTACATGGCGTGCTGCATGCTGTACCGTGGGGACGTGGTGCCCAAGGACGTCAACGCCGCCATTGCCGCCATCAAGACCAAGCGCACCATCCAGTTTGTGGACTGGTGTCCTACTGGATTTAAGGCAAGTCTCAGTTCCACTGTGATTTCTTAGATTTCTCATTCACTATCCTGGGTGGTGGGTGCTGTTTTGTTGCAATGTGGCAGGGTGGTAGAAATGCTGCCAGTAATAATTTTCTTCATAGTTATGCCAGTTATAATCGGAGGGTTCAGAAACTGGCTAGTTCCTCTAATAATTGGAGCCCAAGACATAGCATTCCCACGAATAAACAACACAGGCTTCTGACTACTCTTCTTCAAAGTGTCTCCTTCAGAAGCTGGTCAGAGTAAGGCCACAAGAGCAGCCATTTCAAGTCCATGCACACACACACCACAGGTAGCTCAGCAGAGGACAGACAGGAAGGGTCTTTGTATGATGTATTCCAGTGAAGGTTTATTGCATCCACCACACCAAAGGGATCAGGGACAAAGACACAAACATGTGTTGTGCACAGGCTTAGTGTGGGGTCAGTGGCAATGACCTGAGGGCACAGGGCAGGGCAAAGGGCAGCAACCTGTAGGGGGATGAGGGATGAACAGTTGGGGTTGGCAGGGTCAACTGGCCCATGGGGGAAGCAATCTAATGTAGATTAGCAATAGTGCTGCACAGCACCATGGGGGAAGTCCTCTCTCTCAGCCTAGGTGGGGAAAACTCTAGTATGTTCCCACAATGGAGAGTGTTTGCTCTGAGCTGTTCTGTAGGTACCTGGTTTGTATTCTCAAGATGTGGAGATTTAGGTTCTCATGGAGGGCTGTTTTGTGAGTGACACATTTTAATCAACTCCTGTTGTCTGACTTTAATTATTGTCATTGTCAAACACCACTGAGAAACTCATGGTCTCTTCCACATCTCCTGTAGGTTGGCATCAATTACCAGCCCCCCACAGTGGTTCCTGGGGGTGACCTGGCCAAAGTCCAGCGGGCAGTCTGCATGCTGAGCAATACCACAGCCATTGCTGAGGCCTGGGCTCGCCTGGACCACAAGTTTGACCTGATGTATGCCAAACGTGCCTTTGTTCACTGGTATGTTGGAGAAGGGATGGAGGAGGGGGAGTTCTCAGAGGCTCGGGAAGATTTGGCTGCACTTGAGAAAGATTATGAAGAAGTGGGCACAGACTCGATGGATGGAGAAGATGAAGGAGAAGAATATTAAATCCAACAGTGAATTGCAAGTCTTTGCCATTTTACTGCCTCTTTAGTAGCAATGTAAATCATGTCAGCTGATTGGAATAAACTTCTTTAATCAAGAACTTTGGTAGTGTCCAAACACTATGTACACTCATTAACTACATGCAGTCAGCAGTCCAAGAGATGGAATTCCTTTCTGAAGAAGGTAGCTGAATAAAATAACCATGCTATGGTTCAGTCAGCTCTTGTCCTTAAGGCATTGCTATTTGAAGAGCTATTAGTGCCCAGAACATGAGACTAGAATGAGCTGGAGCTTTTTCTGGAAGGTGTTAGGTATATTTTTTCCAAGACTCTAGAGCTGGTGTCACAAGAGGCAAAAGGAGCTGTGTTATCCATAAAAGATGCAAGACCTTCAAAACTGAGGGATGTTTGGGTTAGTTGTCTCCTGTTCTTAGAGAGGGCCAGTAACCTAGAGATGCAGTAACCTGGATGGGGAGGAGATGTCCAGGAAGGTTGTGCCATAGCATGATGGACCTGCCACTGTAGCCAGAGCCTGAGCAGTGGTTGCCCTTATGTTGCTGTGCCCTCCCACAGAAGGAACTGCAGTCCCTGTCTGCAGGTCTCTAGACTCAGATTTCTCCTGAAGCTGTCTGGAGAAAAATTTGTGGGTTAACTGGCCATAGTTAAACATCTTAGTTTTCCCTAGAACCAAGTCTTTTGCAGAAGTAATTATTCCATGGGTTCAGATATGAATGCTGCCATCCTTCTGTGTAAGCTGATGGAACAAGAGAGGATTTGGCTAATCAGGTTTATCTTCAGATGTGAACAGCCTCTGTCTGAGACCTTCTGCATCGACTGAGTGGGGGCCTGGGCACACAGTGAACCACAAACCAAATAACTTCATTGTTGTAGAGCTGGATGACTGAGCAATCTCCCCCATAGCAATGCCAAAGGTGGAATAGTTAAATCTTAAGATGATGATTGAATACTGAATGTGATTACAGGATACCAAAGTCTGACTCCAAGATGAGATTTGGGCTGGAGAATTTTCCCCATCCAATTTCAAACTTACTCATATTCCTTCTGATTTAATAGCAGAGTGTGATTCAGGCCAAGCCTTGAAATCTGTTAGTTGCAGATGTGAACACCTGCTTGGCAGGAGTCTCAGCTGAATTATGCAAGATCCTGAACTCCTTTCTGCATGGAAGCTTCAGTGCTCAGGTAATGCTGCAGTATCTGACATCCCCTCACAAAGTGGGGTCCTTTTCCTGGTCCCAGTTGGCTGCACTTGTTCTAGGTGGGGGTGTCACCTGTAATTCAGAGTAACAGGCTGCTGCTATTGATAGAAGGTCCCAAAACAACCTGGTCTGTGAGAGCTGACCTGGAATTGCTTTGGCTCCTCTTTTCCTGGATCACTGGTTTTTTTTTTAGCCATTGTGTTGACTCAATCTGATTTGGAGCTGGAAGTTACCAGTTTTACAAAGATGGGGAGAGCAGTCTTAGTGCTTTATCACCTCCATGGCTGTGTCAGACAGTCGGCCCTGCTGCTGTGCAGGATGTGTGGCAATCACACCTCCTGCCATTCAGCACAGCGAAGTGTGGCCAGTGTTTCAGTGAGTTTCTCATTTGTTTTTCCTTGTGGTTTTATGTTCCAGGGTAGACATAACCGTCATGAATTTGAAGTCCTGTTGATTAACATATTTTCCTTCTTACTGGTTGATTGAGCAAATTGGTTGGGCCCAGGGACAGACACAATTCATTCCAGTCAGAAGGACTCCATGTTGGCAATCATTCAGGTTTTAATGGGATGGCAGTTCCCGGAGAGAAACATGCACAGGGCTGTTTGGTGCCGTGCAAGTGTCAGGTTTTCACCCTGAACATCCTGCATTGCCAGCAGATCATGGAGAGTGCTCTGTGCCACAAGTGCAGCACCATGATTTCCTTTGGAAGTTAATTGTGTTGGAGCTGTGGGTTTCTGACCTGGCCTTTAGTGGGATCTTTTAGCAGTGATTTGGCTTTTCTGTGAGGAATTTCATTGAAGCCTGGCCTACTCTCTCCTGCAAATAGTGTCTGGTTTTTACTGCATTGTGGATTACTTGTGTAGAGGCCACTTCTCTGCAGTGGGAGTTGGCTCATGCTGTGTCTGTTTGATGCAGGTGTGTACAGTGCTGAGGCTGTGCAGGGCACTCAGCAGCCATGTAAAATCCTGGTGCACATGGAATGCTGAGCTCTGAAAACCTGGCAGTCTCGTTCTGTGTAGGCATTAGATGAAAAGCATTATGCTTTTAATTTTTAAAAGTAACATGTAATGTTACTTAGAGAAGATCTAATCTGCAACATGATGGGTGGAAGGTTTCACAAGAGATACTCTGGCACCTGGTAGCCATGGGACTGCTGCTGAAAACACATTATACATTTTCAGCCTACATCATACTTGAAACTTCATCATATTAAGAAACCCTATTGCTTTAGCTAGTGGGCAGCTGCTCTCTGTGTAGGCATGTGCATGCTGAGCTAAGATAAGATAGGGTTTTTCTCAGATATGAAGCCAATTACAGCAGGAAAATCCTGCTAAAACTGCTCTTGCTTCAGTGAGCTGCAGAAACCCTTAAACATGTTCTAATTACTGACTCTATGGTTGGATTAGCAAATGTGTGGCTCATCTGCTTCCTGAAATGTAGAGGAGACCTTGCACTAAATTAAAATTTGAGTGTAATAGTGTGAACTTCTGAAACTTGCAGAGGTTGATGTTAGCTGTCTCTTTAAGAAAATTGCTTGCTTGGCACTCTGAAAGCCTTTCTCTAATTCTGTACTTTAATTGTTGTTTTGTTTGATAAGAAGTGCCCATACTTGTGCTTTGCACAGTCATGTGCCTGTTTGCACTGGCAGAAGTGCAGGCATTATCTAGTGGTAACTAAATATATCTTTACCTGTGTGGTGACACAGCTTTCTCCAGTATTGAGATTGGCAATTAATAGCTCTCACCTGACAGAAAAACTTGTGTGAGTCATGAGGAGGAGGAGGAAATGAGTTGGAGCCGTGGCGGTCACTGTGAACTTTGTGGTAAATTCTGGTGTTATCTGTAAGATCTGTTCTAGGATAGCTCTGGTGCTCTTCCAGGAGAATACAATGCAGCAGAATTTGATTTCCACCCACTCTCCCCTCTGAAAAAGCAATCTAAATCCCCTTTAATGTGCTAATATCTATATTATGTATATAATTATGTACATTTCTAATTTCTATAGTAAGTATGCCCCAGTGTAATTGTGTGATGAAAGAGGTAACATAAGCCCACAGCTACACATGCCTCTACCTCCCTACTACAGACAAACTGATCTCAAGTAATATCAAAAAGAACTTTTGTGCCTCACATACTTAAAATTCTGTCTGATAGGCAAGGTTCACCCATTCACTCATTCCATTAATTTATGCCCACTTATAGGAGCATCTTTGCACAATATTTGGTTGTTTTGTCCCAGGCCTTCAGCCTTGCTAGGCCTGCTGGCATTCCTGTTGGCATCCTGCTCCACCCTGGCAAATTCCCCAAGAGAAGCCAGGCTGGCATGGTTCTGTAGTGACTCTGCTTTGCAGTGCAGTCCCTGTGAGCTCTGTCACAGCAGAGAGCTTGAGAGCTGCTGCTCTGTGCCCAGTGCCTCTGTTCTGCCAGATAAACCTTTGCAGCAGGCCATGGTTTCCTGTGTGTAGGAGATGCTGCACGGAAACAAAACTGCCATGGTCACTATTTATAGTGCAGAGCTATTTCAGTGCAAGGGGTGGGCTTTTCACTGGCTTTGCTGAAGTTTTGTGGCAACAAAAAGGAAGGGACCTTAAAGCTCTTCTCACTCCACCCTCTGACACGGACAGAGGCACCTTTCACCATCCCAAGGTGCTCCAAGCCCCCCCCTTTCACTAGCCCAGGTTGCTCCACAGCCCATCCAGCCTGGCCTTGGACACTTCAGGGATGGGCCAGCCACAGCTTCTCTTGGCACTCTGTGCCAGGGCCTGCCCACCCTCACAGAAGTACCTTTGAAGTCACATTTCTTTTATAACTCCAAAAAATTAAGGAAGAAAAATGAGTCTGGTACTAAATGTGAAGATGCCACATCCTGGGTAGGAGCTGTGAGCTGCTATGGCTGGGGAGATACAGAGTCTTCTGTCAGGAAAAAGATCCTGAATTAGGTGACTCCTGATCTTGCCTGTTTTGTCATGTTTATAAGGAATTACTTCAAATAAAAAAGTGTTTTCTTCTGAACTCCAAAAACAAGGACTGGGCTTATAAGTAAATTCAGCAGTAAAGAGCTGAAGTGCAATTTTCCATCACATTGCAGGACTCCCTGGAAGGGCTGTAGGGGTCTCTGTGTGTGTTGGGGAGGTGATAATGATTAATCCCTTGGCTCTATCTGGGTTTGAACCAGAAGGAGGACTAACAGTGTAACTTCAGGCTGTGCAGAGACTTTGATCTACAGATTTCTCCTAAAAGTTGGGCAAGTAGATTAAAGATGTGGAGTCACAACTGGCTGTTAATGGGGAGAGGAATGAGAGCATGATGAAATGGGAAAAATTACATTGCTCTGAAGGTTTTGTAGGTGTTGGCTGAGAAGGTGCTGAGAATACCAGGATATTAAATTATAAAAAAAGGGCAAGAGTCACATGAGGAGTGGTGCTGTGTGTGGAGCCTTTCAGTGAATTGAGCCAGTTAAACACTGGTCTCCATCTTTCTGCTGTCATGTCCCTCTTCCTTGGCTTTCTGCAGACCCTCCTTTGCATGGCCAGCTCCATGTGATATAAAATGTGTTGAGTTGTCTAAAGATATTCTTAGATCTTGAGATACTACCCTGTTTTCTCAGCCTTTCAGCCAACTTTCAGAGTGGCTTTCCCACTTTTTTCTGTAGCATTATTTTGTTTTCCCTGGTCTGTGTCAGGAGCTTTGGGTACTTGTGCACAAAAACTTAAATCCTTCTTTTCAAATGTTTGCTAGAAAACAATAGCTATAAATACTAAGTTTGAAGATCCAGAAAACATTCTGGAAACATTTAGGAATTACTTTTTTCTAATGCTGAGCAGTTAATTAGAAATTCAGAGAGACTGGGGAATTCTTAAGTGAATTACTCTTTATGAGAAAAAAAAGGAGGTGGATCTGAGTCCCTTTAAAATGAAGCATTGCAGCCCACTGGATGTGCTCATCTTGGCTCTAAGAACTATTCCAGGCTTCTGTGTGACACGAGTAAATGTGTGAGTGGTCTCTCAATTTTGGCTCAATATGTGCAGCTGTGATTTTGATACGTCAGCTGCAAAGCTGAGGGAGGAACAAGGGTTTAAAAAAAGTGGCAAGCACGTCCTGATCACAGGCAGGAATATTGAAATTCATTTTATAGGATTGAGACTGGAGATCAGATGTTGAGAGAAGTTGAAAAGAATGTTCCAGATGGCTTAGGTTTGTGTCCATGTGGGTCTGATCAGGGCTCCAGAAGGGCTGCCCCAGACATGTTGCCTGAGGCATTTCTGCCCCTGCAGCTCTGCTCCCCTCGGGAGGTGATGGGTGATGTTGAGCTGCCATCACCCTGTGCTGAGGGCCTGTTTGTGGCTTCCTCCTAAGCTGCAGCTCTTTCATCTCCAAATAGTTCTGGATTGAAGTGGTGAGAGGCTGTGCTGGGCTCTATCTGCAGACTTGTCTCTGCTCCTTACACACCAGGCAGCAAGTGCCTGTTGTTGTCAAGTCCAGAACTTGTGTTTGACTTCAGAAGGCTTAAACTAGGACAAATTCCTGTCTGAAATGGCTCAAACTTCTTGAGACTGAGCTCAGAAGGAGCTGGGAAAGGGGCTCAGCCTGGAGAGAAGGAGGCTCAGGGGGGACCTTCTGGCTCTGCACAACTCCTGACAGGAGGGGACAGCCAGGATGGGGTCAGGCTCTGCTCCCCGGGGACAAGGCACAGGACAAGAGGAAATGACCTTGAGTTGTACTGAGAAGATTGAGATTAAATGTTAGGGAAAATGTCTTCCCAAAAGGGAGGTCAAGCACTGGCACAGGCTGCCCAGTGCAGGGTGGACTCATCATCCCTGGAAGTGATGGTGACTCCACCACATCATTTTTTAAAAGTTTTTTCCAAAAAACTTGTAGATGTGGCACTTGGGACATGGTTTAGTGGTGAACATGGCAGTGCTGGGAGAATAGTTGGACTCTGGTTTTGTCCAGTCTCAATGTTTCTGTGATTTTTACTCTGCAGTTTTCATCTGTCCTTTCTCCAAGACAAGAACCTCTGAGGTTACTGGCTCTAAGTGTTCCAGTTCCTGTTTCAGAGGTGGCTGCTGTGAGGAACTTGTTGCGGGACTTCAAATTAGGGAGGAATTCCAAGCAGTGTTCTTCAAGAAGTCTGCAAAGACCTTCAGCATCTTTGTGTTGCTTTTCCTTTTGTTAGAGCTCTGTGGCTGCAACTGTCAAATGCATTTCATGCTCTTACCTCACCACCACTTGCAAAAGCTGCACTTCACTTGTTCTGCTGAGAGTGGGGATCTTTGTGGCTTTTCAGTTATTTCCAAACCCTGTTGTGTGTGGAGCCTGCCTTGGGTGGCTGCTGCTGGTGTGCAGTGTTCTCAAGAGATTGTGATGTCCCACATTGAGCCTGGTGCTGTCTTCTAGCAGTTCAGGACTTTATTCTGTGCAATTCTGCACAAGTTGCCACAGCAATGCCCTAAGCTGAGTTACTTTTCTTACATATGTATATATTATATATATACATGTATGTGTATATTTTATATCTTACCTGCTGGCTATCACTGTCCTTGTTGTCTCACACATGCAATCATGTTTTCACTCTTACACTGCCCTTGGCACTGAGCTTTGTGTTAAATTGGAAAAAAAAAATCCCTTCCTGCAAGAAGGGCCCAGTTTTCTTTTGCTGCCCCAAGCTCAGTGTAGCAGCAGCTGGGTGCTGGAGCAGGGAACTGGGGTACCAGGGCTTAGCTACAGCTGCTGTGGAACCACAGACTCCTCTGCTCCCTGCTGAGTGGGGCAGCATGGTTTCTGCCTTTTTTCTTCACAACTCCTGTGATGTGTTTATGTGGAAGGCAGGGCCCATGTGTGCATGGAAGTGTCCCAGTCACGTCTCAGTATGCTATAGAACAGTTTCTGCCATTGTCCACACATGCCTTTGAATCTGGTGTTAATGCCTTGCTGTGATCATATGAACATATGGCACCCAGAGATGGGGGTTCCTCTTCCTCACTTCCCTCAGCATTCCAGCAAGTTACTGGCACTTCCATGCAGAGTACTCCTGTTTCTTGTTTTACTTATTGCTGTGTTTAGTGTTTATCTTCCTCTCTGTGTTTTCAAATTCTGTGCCTGTTTCTTTGCTTGTTCACTGCTGTTGCAGATCCTGGCAGAGTGTTTTGGCTCCAGCTCTGTCTATTAGAGCATATGTGCACTGGCTTTGTTGCTGTCACTGCCTGCAAGTACTTCATGTCTGCTAAGTGCCTGCATGTGTTGGCTCTGCCTGATGAGGCTGAGGGGGGCAGCTTGACCCCATACTGGTTTAGGCTGTGTTTACTTTGGGCTAGTTGTATTAAACACTCATACATGATCAGTGCAGGCACTTCTCTGAAGCACCTGTGTGCTGACACACCTCTTTTTTTTCTTGCTAATTGTAGGTGCTGGCAGATCAAGAGTAACCCTTACTGTTGTACTTGTGGTCACTAAAGGCATTTCTTGTTTAGTCTTGTACTTTCTTGTGAAAGGTCTGTTGGAGACCTTGAATTTTTTACATCATCTTCCTCAGATGTGTGTGGTTCCAGGTATGAAGACAGTAAGCTAAGATTCCTTTGTGAAGCTCCCTCAGAACTCTGCATTTGGAGGCTAATTTTTGACTGTAAAGCTCTTAAATTCTTTCCATTGCAGGTTATTTAATGCCACTCTTTCCCCTTTGAATGCCTGCTGGCTCCCCAGCTGCTTTGAACCTGTGTGCCATCTCCCATACTCATTATCAGTCTTCCTTGGTATGATTCATGTGGGGTTTTGCCACCTTTGCTTTGCTGACATTGTCATCTTTGCCATCAGCATTGACTGAAATGTCTTCTCTGCCTTAATTCATGTAGCTCTTGTACATTTTCCATTGTACTCAAGTGATCTGCAACTATTTCTGCACCTTTAAATCTCTTTTAGGAGCAATTTTTCCATGGCTCTTTATCAGTGAATGAGTGGTTTAAAACCCAGGTTTTAACAAACTTGTCTGTTCAGCCTTGGACTGGACATTTTTAGTGTATTTAAGGGATCCACAGGTGCTTAGATGGCTTTGTGTGTACTTGCTGATTGAAACCTGCCTAGTAGCTTGGTGGGAGAGTTTGAGAGTGTAAATCCCTCTGGAATGCAGGTACCTGGGTACAAGGATCCCTGAATCCTGTGCCATTGCCCAAGTTAATGAAGTGTCCTCACTGCCTTGGTAATGCCACCCCTGGTGTGTCTGAGAGTGAGTCCTGGAGCATGTCTGGGTAACCGAGGGGGATTTTGGCTGTAGCAGAGGCAGGAAGCCTGACTAGGAACAAGAATTGCTAATTAAACATTTTCTGCAGAACCAGCTTCTCTCCTTGCCTGGGCCTGGGGGTGTCACAGCACCGTGGGAGAGGCAGGGGTTCATTTGAGGTGGCACACAGTGACAGAGGGCTGTGCAGGGCTGGCAAGGACACACTGCTGAGCTCTGGGGGTTTCTGCTGCTTCTGCTTGCCCTGGCAGAAGCCACAGCTGAGTCCAGATCCTCCTGGGGGACCAGTGGTGATGGTACTTTGTTTCACTGCAGTCAAGGGGCTGGGGCAGAGGAGCTGGCTTTTCATGTCTCAGTTAGTGGTTTTTTCTGAGAAAAAATATAGGCTTTTGTGGCTTTATAAATTGTGGCAAAGTGTGTTTCCCAAGTTGCTCTGTTGTTGCCAGGGCTTCACTTTCTCAAGCATTGAGGCCTGGGGCTGAGCAGTCACCCCAGGCTCCCTGAACAGTCGGTGCAGAGCAGCGGGGTGGGGGGAAGCGGGTTGGGTGAGGTTACTCTGACCTATTTTAGGCACCTGCCTTAAGATAATGAACTTCAAAGCCTCACCCTCACTGCCTGTCAGTGCTGCACTGGTGCCAGGTCCCTTGCCAGCCTCCATACCATGAGAATCCCACCTGCTGCACGTCCTGCCTGGAAGCAGACTGTGTCCCACACTGCTGTCACTTGCATGCTGAAGCACAGGAAGGTACAGCCCAAATTTCTTCAGTGTGAGTCAGTGACTGCCTGAGAGCAAGGTGAGGCGTGTGAAACAGCACCTCAGCTCTGCCTTTCCAGCACTTCCAACAGCTGTGGTTTGCTTATCCTTGTTCTTAGGGTAGTCTGGGCAAGGATTTGGAGTAATGCTTTACTCAGCTTTAATAGCAGCTAATGATAGGGTAAGGGACTTACAGAATTTTATTAATAAAAGTAATGCTGAAGGCAGTTGCACAACTGCAGGGGAGCTTCCATATTGGCTCCACATGCTCACCAGCTGTTCTTACCTGGCTGTTGACAGTCCCCACTGGACCTGTGTGCAGCTGGGGGACTTCTGTCCTCGGCCACTCTGTTCCAGCCCACAGCCGAGGCTCAGGTTTCCTGCCTGCCCCCTCTGCAGGCCCCTCAGCAGGGTTTCCTGTGCTCACAGCTCCAGCCTGAGGAGTTCAGAGCTGCTGGGGCTCTTTGGTTCCCCCGGAGTGCAGAAGGGATCACAGGGTGCAGTGCAGAGAGGGACGGGGCAGCTTCTGGAGGAAAGGCAGAGACATACCAGGGCATCTCTAGATTAAAACCAATGGTTCTGTTGCAGCAAAAGTTGCCAGCAAAGTCCCTAATTTCCCATCTGAGTGCTGCTGCTGAGCCTCACCCAGGGCACAGTGTGAGACAGACGATCTGGCCTGGCATCAGAGCAAGATCCAGTGCAGTGTCTGAGCTGGGAGCTGTGCTGTAAATGCCAGAGCCCAGTGTATTCAGAATACTCTATAATTTTGACCAGGATCCCAAGATCACAGTGCCTTGTCACTAGCAGCCCTGTTTCTCAAGGGCTTATGTGCTTCACCATCTTTGGGAGCAGCTGGAAAATGTAAACCCCTTCTCTAGCCTTGATGATGACACTTGGACTGTCTTGCAGGTTTGTGCAGGCTGTTGGTTTGCCCAGGAAAACTGGTTTGGTTTGATCTGTCAGAGATTCTGCTTACTAAATCTGTTTGTTCCCAGGAACCTATTTTCTTAAAGAGCAGAGAAGCTCAGCACATCTCTCCCTGCCCTGTACTCCTCTAAACATGTAGAGCTTTAATTAGGCCAGACTGTGCTGATGAAATGAGGGCTTTGGCTTCAGTGGAGTTTCAACTCCCAAGTGGTGCTGATGGTCCCTTGGCATGGCAGTGCACCTCCTGGGCAGGATCTCCAGCTCACTTCTTGGTTATGCTGGAGTGGAGTTTCTGGAGTGTTACCATATTCCCCTGAGTATTGTTCATTGCAGAGCCTCTGGCAGCTGTTTGCTTGGCTTTTCCAACGTCCCAAGAGCAGATATCTTCTGTCTGCTCAGAAGTCCAGGATATGGTGTTTGCTAAAGCTGCTCCTCTCAGTGTTCCTGTTGTGCCAGGCTGATGGCACCAGGGCTGGAGCAGGTGGCTGCAGTGGCAGCTCTTGCTGTGACACAGAATTAAACCAAAGAGACCCAGACTGGGATGGAAGGTGTTGGGTCAAGGGACTGGCATCCAACCTCTGTCTGAAGAGGAGAACTGGTCTAGAATGGCAAGGGCAGGTACACAGAAGGGGGAAGATTAATCTGATTATCCTTACTCTGCTCTCATGAGACACCAACTGCAGAGTTGCATCTAGCTCTGGGGTCCCCTGCACAGGAATGAGGTGATGCTGCTGGAGTGAGCCCAGAGGAGCCCATGAAGCTGATCAGAGGGATGGAGCAGCTCTCCTGTGAGGAAAGGCTGAGAAAATTGGGATTGTTCAGCATGGGGAAGAGCAGCTTTGGGGTGACCTAATTGTAGTCTTCCAGTACTTGAAGAGAGCTTACAGGAAGGATGAAGAGAGACCAAGGCAATGGCTTCACACTGCCAAAGGGCAGGGTTAGATAGAATATTGGGAAGGAATTCCTCCTTGTGAGGGTGCTGAGACCCTGGCCCAGAGCAGCTGTGGCTGCCCCATCCCTGAAGTGTCCAAGGCCAGGTAGGACAGGGCTTGGAGCAACCTGAGAATAGTGGAAGGTGTCCTGCTCATGGCAGAGTGTGGAACAAGATAAGCTTTGAAGTCCTCCCAACACAAACCAGTCTGGGATTCTGTGATCTTCCTTGCAGTGTCTGAGTCAGATACATAAATGCAAACAAGTCAGCCTAGGCTGTGTGAACAGGGTGCTCCAGGCAGGTGATGGCTGATGCAGGAGAATGAAGGGGAGGTTTGCACTAGTAGGGAAGTTCAGGGTATGGTGCCCATCCAAGAAAGCACAAAAGATTTGCTAAATATTCCTCCAGGCTGATGGGACTCCTGTAGTCAGATGGTGTGTGAGGAGAGCTGTGCTGCAGCAGCCTGCAAAGGGACACTCAGCTGTGAATGTTCTGGACAGATACTCTGTTTGGAGCTCACAGCTGGGCAAGGATGGAGGAGCTGCCAAGAACAAATCCCTGATGTGGTGAAGAATGCTTGGCTTCAGTTGGAAGCCTTGGCACTCCTTACCTTGGGCTAACCCCTTTGGATGGCCTTAGCACTATGTGTTGGAGCCCTGCTCCCTTATTTCTCACTGTCCCTGCTTGGTCCCTGCCAGCCCTGCAGCTGCTCCTGGGTTAACACTGAGCTGCAGCAAATGAGGGAATTCTGCTCACAGGGCACAAATGGAACAGGCTCGGAGAAAGCCCATCTAATAAAAGGTTAATTAATGGCAGTCAACTGAACCATGAAGAAGGAATGTCTGAACTCTCATTCCAGCCGAGGGAAATCAGCTTTTCTTCCTGCAGCTTGTGCCTCTAACACTTGGGGAATTGGGTTTCTAAGCCAGACAGTGCTGTGCCACACTAATCCCCTGAACAGAACAAATACCGCAGATGTCACAGCAGAGGGAAGATACACAGAAGGCAACGTGCAAAAGTACACATTTATGGTGATGAAGTGTTTTCATTAGCAGTAGCAAGGTTAGCAGGAAAGACAAGTAAGATGCTTGATGGGATGCACAGACCCTCCAGGGCTTCCTGCTTACCTTAAATCTCCGTCTCATCCACCCCTGAGCCACTTTGCCCTCCCTTCAAGGCACCTGTTTTTTATCCCTGGGTCATCCCTTGATCTCCCTGCTCTGCCCATCTTCAGATCTTTGTAGCAAGTGCTTTTCGTCCTCTATCAGAACTACCCAAGTAAAACTCCTGTGTCTGAGTGTTTTTTCATCACAGCCCCATGGGAGGCCTTTAGATGTGACAGAAGTAGCAGAAACAGTCCTGCTGAATGTGTTCCTTCAGCTCTGATGAAAGGAGTCCTCAGGGAATCATTGCAGAAATGGATTTATTTGTGAAATGCCATAATCCACTGTTGTTCAAACATCCCTGCCCCTCAGGGACACCCAGACCCAAAGTTTCAAAGGTAGTGTTCTGCTCCTTGCCAGAGCCCCTCAAGTTTGGGATGTGCTGCAGACCAGCTGTTGGAAGGTAATGAACCAGCTTTGTTTTCTCTCCAGATGGTGATATTTGGTGATTTGTACCGTGGGTCTCTTGTTGTAAATGGAAGTACAAACAGATATGGTGCATTTCACATCTATGGTTAAAGCTCCCTGACTAAACCTGATCTTGCTTTTGCACAAGGAGAGGGGTATAGTGAGTTCTATCAGATGTAGGTCAGACTCGGGGAAGGAAAGGACAGGAGCCTCCTGGAAACTGGAGATGCTCCTGCTGGCTGAGGACTATATGGGGCTCCCAGAAGCTGAGCCTGCCTCGGCTGCTGGAGCTGCATCTGGGTGTGACTCTGGGCTCACCCTGTCCCTGCAGGGGTGGGACAGTCAGAGCTCGGCGCTGCTGCCGGTGCCGTGTGCTGACTCAGAGCTCGGCTTGGCACCGGCGCTGGCCCAGCACGGCCCCTGAGCCCCGGGTGGGATGGAGAGCAGCCCGTGCTGCCAGGCCCGGAGGTGGTGCCTTGTCCTGTGCCCTTGGCAGGGACAGCCCCCGGCGTGTGGGTCCTGCTCCTCTGCATCCTCCCAGGGCGGCTCCAGCAGGGGCAGCTCAGAGGGGAGCATCTCTCCCTGTGACACTGCCTGCACAAATGCTTTACAAAAGCTGTGTCCCCCTTGCTGTTTTTCCTCCATTTTTAAGTGAGGAAAAGAATTACGTTTGTGCTAAACTGGCCCTGAGCACTTTGTACAAATTTTTGATTCACTGTAACCATGAGCAGCAGCGTGGAGAGCTGACAGCTTCCTCCTCATCCCATCTCCTGGGCCAGGTGTTGCCGTGCGGTGGGAGCCCTGTGTGACATGGAGCTGATTCCATGAGCGTCCATCCGTGCTGTGGCAGCGTGCAGCGGGGTGAACTCAGGGCCTTGCTACCCGAACCCCTGCTCAGCAGCTCGGTTACTTCTCCAGCCACGGCAGTTAACAGGGGACGCTTTTCTGAGTTTTAGTGGAAATTTGAAGCCGGTAAGTGAAGTTTTACAAGAAATGACACCCTGAGCATTGTGTGCACGTCTCAAAAGTTGCAATTATTTGTTTCATTGTCGGGTGTGACAGCACCGCGTTGGCTCCGCTCTAGACCGGTGACTTGAAGTTCCGAGGGTGACTTTGTGCCTTCGGGGGCCGCGGAAGGCCCGGCTCCGGCGGTGCGGGGGGCCGTGCCGGGGGTCCCTGGGGCCCGAGGACGGTGCCGGTGCGGGGGTCGGTGCCGGGGGGCCCGGGGGCGGGGCCGGGCCGGGGGCCGGGCCGGAGGCGGGAGCGGGCCGCCCCCCCGCGCACGTGCGCTACGTGCGGCGCCTGCTGCGGCGGGGCCGCCCCTCCCCCGCCCGGCACCGCCCCCCACCCCCGCTGCTGGGGCCGGGACCGCCCAGTGTGGGACCCCCGGCGGGGGGAGCCCCGGTAACCGCCGGGGCGCAGGGGGGGCACCTCGCGGCGCTCCCTCGGGAACGGGAGCGCTCCTTCCCCCCGTGCTGCCCGGGCCCGGCGGACAGGACAATGGCCCGGCTCCCCCCGAACAAAGGGGCCGGGCCGGGGCCGCGGGGGCTCCGCGGCCGGGGCAGACAATGCGGCCGCGCGGAGGCGGACGGCCCCGCCCCGCGCGTGACGCGACCCGTGCTCAGCCAATGGCGGCGCGCGGAGAGGCTCTTTAAAAAAAGAAGCGCCGGCTGCGGTCCGCTGTCAGCTGTGCGGATCCCTCCGCGCATGTAAACACAACGCCGGCAGCGCCGGCAGCCCCGCGCGGGGGCGGGACGGACCGGCCGGGCCGCGGGGGCACGGCGGGCGGGGAGCGCGGCCCGGGGCCTCCCCGAACCAGCGGTGCTGGGGGAGGGCGGCCGCAGCGCGCCGGGGGCGGGGGCCGCGCACAAAGGCGACGGGAGCAGGGGGCGCGAGGTTGCGGCCCGGCGGGGCGGGGGGCACCGGGAGGGACCCCCAGCGGCCGCGGTGAGCGGCGCTCTCTGGGCTTCGCTCTCCGCCGGGGCCCGGTAGCGGACGTGGGATCGGCGCCGCGCGGGCCAGGCCGCGCTCCAGAGGAGCCGCCGCTGCCTGGTCCCCCCGCCCCCAACGGGCCCTCCCCGGTCCGGCCCCGGGCCCCCGCACAAAGGCGCGGGCGGGGCGGGGCAGCCGCGCCCCCTCCCCTGCCCGGGCCGGGCGGACTCTTTTCCCAGCCCCGGCCCCCCCGCGGACGCGCACGGAGCGCGGCGGCTCCGGAGATTGTTCGGAGCGCGGAGCGGAGCGGCCGCCCCGGCCGGGCCATGGCCGAGTTCCTGCCCCCGCCCGAGTGCCCCGTCTTCGAGCCCAGCTGGGAGGAGTTCGCCGACCCCTTCGCCTTCATCCACAAGATCCGGCCCATCGCCGAGCAGACCGGCATCTGCAAGGTGCGGCCGCCGCCGGTGAGTGCCCGCATGGCGCCGCCGGGAGCGGCCTTTGTGTGGGGCCCGGCCCGGCTCCCCCCGGCCCGCGGCCGCGCAGGTGACCCCGGGCAGGCGGGGCCGCCCCTCAGAAGTTTCACTGGGCTGGGGCTGAGGGGACCGAAGGAAGCGGCCGCTTCCCCCGCGAAGTGGCTCCTAAGTGTCGGAGCTCCCGGTGGGGGAGTCGCCAGAGCGGCTGTGAAGGGAGCGGGGGCGGGGGGCAGCTGCCCCGGCCGGGCCCGGCCTCTCCCCGGCTCCCGGGGTTGGCCAGGGCCTCGCGCCCGGAGCGGCCCCGCCGAACCCCGGAGGAGGTCCCGGGGTGCTGCCCTCCATGTTGGCATTGTGGCCGTGAGGGGCCCGGGGGATCCGCTCCCCGCAGCCCCCGGCCCCGCCGCGGCCTCCCCGGCCTCGGCGCACTTCTAGCGCAGGGAACTGTTCCTCAAGTTGGACAAGACCAAACTCCGCAGCCGTGAGTTTGGCTGGTGGCTGTGCGAGCTGAAGCCTAGACAGACATGGCCACCATTTTAGAATGCAATCCACAGTGGGAAGTAGTAAGCCTTCATCTTCATCATCGTCATCTCAACCGATGGTGTAGTAAGCTCTAAATTAGGGTATGAATTCTGATTTCCCCTTGTTTGTCGACTCAATTTACTAAGAAATGCTGTGACGATCCTAGAACCACAGTTTTGTGGAGTCAGAATTGTTAGTTTGTTTAAAGGTATGGACACCCGCACTGGTGAGGAGAGGGGCCTCTGGAAGTAAAAATCTAATTAAACAATGTGTGAATCATCTTTATTTTGAGTGAATTGCTCTTCCCCTAAGTGGAGCGTGGTGTGAGTCTTGGGGTGGTGCAGCCAGGTAAGGCAGTTAACATGACGGCAACAACTAGAATGTTAAACAGGCGCTGAGCTTACATCTCCTCCAGCAAGGGGAGAAGCTGACTGAACAGTTTGTAGGCTGAAGTTTTGCGAGTGAGACTTTGACTTCAAAGAAATAATGCTCAGAAACACACACTCCTCGCTTTTGTGTTTTGGTTGTTGCTGGGACTCCTGTTGTGTCCATTCTTTTCCTTCTGAATTAAAATAGGAGTAACTTGCTGAGTTAGTGTCGGAGGTGGCAAAAATGTTTGTAGCAGAGTGAATAATGTGAATCTTGCTGGAGAGGAAGGAAGGTGTTCCAGCTCTCTGGAGGAATAATCCCTGACTGCTGTGTGAAGACCGCTCTTGAATTTGTGTCCTGGTAGAATGTGCCAGGGCTTCTTTTCGTGCAGGGCAGCCAGATGCTCAGAGTTAAAGGGGTAAGATGGTTTTTGTTACAGAGTCACCACTGAAGTTCTGTAGTACTTTTTAGTAGATGTTGTGGGGTTTTAAGTTGCCAAGTTGCCAACAATGTTTCAACAACTGTGACCAGAACTGCTTTTTTTGTTTGGTTGGGTTTCTTCAGGGGGTTATTTTTTTGTTTGTTTGGATGTTTTTGAGGGGGTGTCTTTTTGTTTTAGAAACATCTCATCTGAAAAATCCCATCTTTCTTGGCTGCTTGTGTAAAAAGCCAAAACCTTATCAGAAAGCTGCTTGTAGGAGGTTATCTGTTGGAGATCATAAATCAATAGCCCTCCAAAGGACTGAATTACTCATTGCAACTGCATTTTCAGCCGTTCTCCTCTTCCCGAAGGGGCAGGTATTGCAGCAGATATTACACCAGGTGCTGTGCCTGCCTGGCCGTGTGATCAGCTCTTTGAGCGTATTTAGAAGCAGGATGAAAATAGTTGGAGCTGCTGAGGGCTGAGCACGGGTGGTTCTGTGGAGCCTGGCTTTGGGAGAGCTGAGCTCCCATTGCTGTATCTTCCCTGGATAATGCCTGGGGTGACTTGTGAAGTGCGTGGTTGGTTCAGCGGCCTGGAGCATAGAGGGAGCTCTTCCAAAGCGACCAGAAAACCCTTTAAGTTGACGTAGTTCCTGGCCTTCCCCCTGCGATCAGGAGCCGCAGTGAATATTCAGTTATTGTTCTTTTTGGTGTAATCGAGGGGTCTGTAGTACCGTGAGCTACAGACTGCACTGCCCTCTGCACAGCAGCGTGTGTGTTCCAGCTGGATGCCTTGTTTGGTGATGGCTGGGCTTTGGAATCTTCCTGCATCCCAGGGAATCTCTTGACGGCGTGCGCAGTCTGGTTACGTGCCGGGAAGCAGGTAGGCAGCACCATGAACTGTCAGGATCTGTGCCGAGAGAGGAATTGAAAATTTGATGGTTGGGCTGGCATTATTTTAGCTTAAACTCTGCTGTATAGTTATAGCAGATGCGTTTGTGTTTCTGTATATGAGTAGCAGTATGGAGTAATGTTGTGTGAGGCTGGTGGTGCCCAGCTGTAGCTTCCCCACTTATTTATGAACAAGTCCTTGCTCCAGAGCTGGCTTTGATGCTCCAGCACCTGAGCATGCACAAGAGAGCTGCCTGGGCTTTGAAGGACCAGCAGCAGGGCTTTCTCTGGTCCCTTTCTGCTGGCATTAGCTGGGAAGCAGGTGGGCCCGGAGAAAACCACAACTGCAGTGACTTTTGTGTAGCAGCTTTGGAGGACAGTGACCCGTTTAGTGAGGAGCTATCGTGGTAGCTGATGTGCAGAAGACATCTGGGTGGAAGACAGAGGATTCTGGGTGGTCACTGCATGTTCACAAGATGAAAGAATGTCCAGGAACATAACAGGAGGTGCGATTTCTGCATGGCAGTATCCAGTTGAGTGCTCAAAAGGAGTTTTCTTCCCCTTCATTCCAGTTCAGTTTGTTCCAGCCATCCCCAGTGACTGAGTTTTGCTCTCATTTGGGGTTCTGAGGTGCTGCAGTGAGTGGTGGAGGGTGCAGCAATAACCAGCTCACTGGCACTGCTCTCTGTGGCTTTTTGTCAGCAGTGTGGGGTGTGAGTAGAGAGCCCCATTGGCAGCAGAGTGCTTGGATGGGGGTTGTTCCTGGTAGTTAATGAGCTGTATAAAATAGAGATTTAAATTTGAGTCTGTTGCGGATCTGCGGGGGAAGGGGCAGCTGGATGCAGGAAAGTGGGTGGGGTACAACTTGCTTGCAGTCCATCATGTGCCATTTTGTTGTTAGAATTTTCTTCTATGAACCAAAACCATCTTTCGTTAGCATTTCTCCATTTAAGCAGTATCTGATAGTTTGGAATAAACTAAGTTTACTCCAAAACTTGGCATGTCAAGTGGTGGACTTATATTCTAGAAGCTTGTGGTAGCTCTGCAAATCAGTGGGGGCATATAGGGGGTCAAATGAAGAACTGCTTGAGAATGGAATTGTTCATCAAGGTAGGTAGTTAATAGTAATTAATGGAAGCAAACAGTCTCACAAAAGTGAAGCTTAGCTTCAAGAGTTAATGGTAACTTGTGGAGCAGGAGTGGTATCAAATGTTCCAAGCCTTTCTTGAAGATGGACTCTTCCTTCACTTCATTGCATCGTTGCTTTGCTGCTATGAAGAAATAATAAATAATGATTACTTAAGCCTTACTTAACATATAAATGCTTTTCAAAATACACAGTATTGTACAATGTACTAGAAACATCCTCACTTTCCCAAAGCCAAGCATGAAAATTGAGAACATCCAGGCTAAATTTCATTGCTTTAAATAATGTGAATATGGAGAAGTACTGTTAAGGCTTCCAAGTAACTTAAACCAAGCACTTAAAGATTAGAAAGTCTGTATTAGCAGAACTGGAAATTTGAAGGAATTGACGCTGGAGTTATTGAAATTATTGACTGTCAGTTTTCAGTAAATCCTGGAATACTGGCGAACTTGAGAATGGGGAAAATTAATTTCCTTAGTGGTTTAAGTTCTTTGTGGGTGCAAGAGTTGACCCCCTCTAGCTCCAGAGTGGAAGAATGTCTGGAATAGTCCTGGATAGGAACTTGGAGGGTGATAGTGTGGAATACAATTGTATGGACACTCATGTGGTCAAATTAGTTGTTTTTTTTTTCCATGATTCCATGTATTTGTGTGTTATTGTTGTCTATTGTTGTCAAATTAGTTTTATTTTTTTCCATGATTCCATGTATTTGTGTGTTATTGTTTTCTGAGATCTAGAAATTGTGATCAGTATTCTAATTAGAGAAATTACTATTGTGCAAAATTAATACACCAAATCACAAATTATTTCAACTGCTAATGATTGTTTATAATGAAGGATCCCTTTCTAATGGTGTCTCATAACCTCAAGCCACAGGTATGTAATTTTCCTTACAAGTCTAGAAGAGCAAAAGCTGTGATTCTGAATGGAGTTATGATGGTGGCTCATTGCTTTAGAGGGATCCCAGTTGCCCAATAAACAGTGGATATTATGAAACAGTAATCACTGAAGTAGGATTCAATGAGAAGGTTTACCTTTGGAACAAAGGAGCATAGAGCATCTTAGAGGAGGAAGGAGTATAGAAAAATAACTGTGGATCTCTGTGGAGAGCAGTGTAATGGTGAAATGGGAGCTCTGGATAAGCCAGTGCATGCAGCTCTGCAGTTCCTCAGTGAGAAATGGGGGGATTTTACCTCCGTGGCAGCACAAGAGTAGAAAATTTTGCATTCAGGATCTCACACTCATTGGAGGACTTTAAAAAGATTTGACAACTGGAGAGGACACATAGAAGCATCAGAAAAGTTTGGCACGTGAAGTAATGGATTTTGAAGTATTCAACCTTAGCAGAGCCTGAGTGGTGAAACTTAAAGGCTTGGGAGAAATGGACCTCCTCCTCCTAGGACATGTTTTGAGGAGCAACATTGATTTAAATGCTGTTTAGACCTCTTAAGGTCTGTTTAGGCTTCTCATTCAGCTGGTTGCTTGATTTATTTTCTTTTTATGGAGAAAAAGAAAACATAAAACAAAAAACCAGTTCAGTTTTGGAGCAGCTTGCCTGAGAGTTCTGGCAATCTAGTCCTGGAGCCATAAAACAAACCACCACTAAAACAGGAATTAATGCAGAGAATTGTGATACTTTGTCTGAAACAGGGAGTTGATGGTGATGATCCTTCAGATTTGATAATACACAGAGGCTCAGTCAGTTGATTTTATCAAAAAGAAAACACAGAGATAACTCAATTACAACATGTAAGTGAGCTTCAGTGGAAGAAACCAGAGGTGCTGCCACATCTGTCAGTCCTGGCGAGCTGAGCCTGAGCCCCTGGTCCTGCTGAGCAGGGGCCAGGCTCAGGTGAGTAAGGAAACAGGGCATTTCTGACTGAGAGAGGATCAGCTGGAAGGGGAAAGTGGAAAGTGGTGGATCTGCCACTTTTGGGAATTTTGGGATCAAGAATGAATGAGGTTTTGGGAGGGGAAAAGATATTTTAGTGCTGAGGTTCCTGTTCCCCTGCTGTCAGTTCATGTGAAGAAAAACAGATTCGCTAACAAAGGTCATTATGAAATGTTGGCTTTAAATGAGGAACTTGTCATATTCATCACAGGGGTTGTGTTGTGGAATCAGGTACATTCAGAGTAGGTTATTTACTGATCTCTAATTAGCAAGAAAATATGCCAAAGAATAATTATTTTTAGTTTATTATTTATTTTACTAATGGCAGTGGCCATGCACAAGGCTGCTGTGGTCACCATGAGTGGTTTCTGCTCTTCAGAAACACTGAAACATTGGGGTAGGCTTAAAAAACAATGAGAATTTCCTTTCCTTGCCTCAGTTTCTTTCAGTGAGGGATTTTCAACACACACTCTTCAGCTCATTGAAAATTTAAGATGAAACTATTTAGTCCAGAACTTTCCATGTGGGGCAAGAATAACATAAACAAAAAATGACAGAAATTCTATCTAATTTAAGATAGCTAATAGCTGAAAATGGAGTTTAAAACTAAACATGGCTTCCCTTGCCCAGAAATGAAACAAAAGCTGTCAATGGATGGAAGCAAACCATGCCATGTATCCATCAGGATGTGCTTCCTCTCAATCCCAGGAGATTGGGTTGTGTCTGAGATATGCTGGGGGAGAATGCTGTGTCCATGTCCAGAGACCAGGCTGTGTTTTTAGAAGTCAAGAAGAACTTGTGAGATCTTCCAGCCTGCTGCCCTTAGGAGTGCCTGAGTGAAAGGTATTCCTGGAGCAGGTGCTTTACTCGGGTGGTGAATTTGAGCAGCTGGAAAGGGAGGATGTTTTGGAGAGCCAGGGCAGTGGATGATGGGAGCTGCAGGGAATCCCTGGGCAGCCAAGGCTGTGCAGCTGCTCATGGCTGAGGCTGGTGGAGTTGTCCATAGCTGTGGTGGCTGTGAAATTCAGGTCTTTTCCTAATCTGAATTACACTGGCAGTGAAATTGAGGTTTGAAAGCTGCCAGTTAGAGCTGTGAAGAGGGTTTGGACTCATTACAAGGGCTGTAATGGGACAGCCCAAGGAACAGAGTGCACTGTCCCTGCCGGTCGCACACTCTGGGAGTGTACTGGGGATCAGAGCAAAAGTGTGTCCATGTGAGGGGAGGTGGCAGCAGCTCTTGGGGTCTGGTGCCCTCACATACCCGCAGCTGGGTCTGGTCTGATGGATGCTCTGTTTCAGGGTCTTGGTCAGTGCTCTGAAGTGAATCAGGGGTCTGGCATTTGCTGATGGACCCCGTCCATCCCCAGCTGTACCTGCAGTGCTGCTGGTACACTGATGGTGTATCTGTTCCTTGCCTGCAGGTGCCTCCATGGAGAGGAGCCTGACATCTCCTGTGTGTGAGCCCAGCTGCCTGTTGTGTTTAGAGGCTCAAACCCTGCGTGTATTTTCTATCCTCTTTGCCTTTGGGTCCCAAGGAGCAGCTTGCCCTGACACTTGAGAATCATCTCCAGCTTACCTGAACCTTTATTTCTCTCCAGTTGTGGAGCTGGCACAGAAACACTGGGATCTAGAGGGGTGATTCCCACTGTACAATCATTTTCATTTGCTGTGGTTCTCAGATTGGAAGGATCTGTGTTTGGGCCTGTTCTCCCTTGCTAGTCTGCAATACATAGCAGAGCCCAATTTTGTCTCAAATAAGAAATAATCTACCAGCTCCTTTTTGGAGGGTTCTGTACATGAGGTGGGTTAGTGCACCCAGGGTCCCTTACTGGCAAAGAGGAATTCAGGGGGTTTGGTGAAAAAATCTGCACCATTCAAAATGACCAAGGAAGGACTGTTCATCACAAACTGGGTTAGCTGATGATTGGAGTTTCCAATTGATGTCAGCCTTTAACAGGGTCACAGAGGGATTAGTTCCCGTTAGACAGGAGCTTTGTGGCTGACCCACTGCCGGGTGATAATGGGTTTGTGTGGATTCTGCCATCTGAGCTCCAAGTGTGTTTTTAATGTAGGCATAAAACCAGGAGGCTGAAAGGGACCTCCTGAGTCACTGAGTGTGCTCCTTTCCTCTCAGAGGCAGCAATCATGGAACACCTTTGCCAAGGCGAGATCATAGATGTGGGAACAAAGAATGTAGGTCAGGCTCACAGGGTGGGCATCCCAGGAAGGGGGGAATTGCAGTTTACTGAATGAATGTGTTTCTCTGGCAAGAATTGCTAAGATATTCCTTTGGATCTTACTATGAGCTGCTGTCTAGCAAAATAATGAAAGAGCTGTCTTTTTTTTTGTGTCTGACATGGGAGAGACTGCAAGTAAAATGCTACTTGCAGTTTTCAAAAGATGTTGAAAAAATATAAGAGACTTCAGAAAAAAGCCCAAGGAAAAAAACCCTTTTATTTGCAGGACTGGAAAGCTGGCTCTGCAAAGAGAAGGAAAAAGGTATTTGTTTATTGAAAAATGTCTTGAAACATTTCTTCCGGGAAGGATTCAGGAATAGCTGCTTTGGCAGCCAGCAGATGAGGGATTTGGTTATAAAGGACATGAGGATAAGGGAGGAAGAAAAGCTGAAGCCAACCAACTTGTAGAACAGCTTAGCAGGGAGGCAGGTAATTTCTCGTTCACTTGAATTCATAGGGGTGGGGGTGGTTAAATTTTAATTAGTGAGTTTGGGTGAGGTGCAGGTTTGCCAGCTGAAATGCAGTGCTCTGAAGCCTGACATCCCTGGAACAGCTCAGTTGGGAGCTGGAATATGGAAATCACAGAAATAATTCTGCTGACCATTTGTAGTTCACATTACTGCTTGAAATATTAATGTGATCCTTAGAGCGTGCCTTCTGCATGGCTGGATTTGTCCCTCAAGTTTATAGAAGAGGTTGGAATTTTGAAGTCAGTCAGTCAGTCTCATTTTTTTCTGGATTTGATGGCAAGTTTATAACAATTGCAGGCCAAGGTAGGCACAGGATTTTGTTTGTCCCTTGTAGGCTTATAACAGTCAGGGATGGACAAGAGAGCACAATAGAGTAATTTCAAATGTGGAGTCCTGGTGGAGTAAGAACTCCTGATTTTTTTTAGGAAATTGATGTCTTCTTGCTCTCTGTATATACTTAATTTTAATGCTCAGCATGGCTGTTGGAAGACACTTCAAATTGAACTTCTTACACTTTTAAAATTAATTTTTTAAAGCAGGAGAATCCAAACCAGTTCCTTTGAGGAGCTGTATGGAGAGGGCAAGTCTTACTGATTCCCGGGAAGAGAGCCTGGAGAGTTGGGGGTGGGGGCTGGTCTCTTCCCCAGCAAAGCTGCTCGTGTGGCTCAGCAGCTTGGCAAGTGAATCCTGCACAATAAAGCTCCCTCTCGTGGTGCTGCTGCCTTTCCAAGTGCATAAAGGCATTTCTGTCTCACAGAAATGTCTTTTCATGGGCCTGCAAGTGAACATCGCATTTGGCTTGGTAACTTGTGCTTCAAAATGTGTCCAAGATTTTTATTGAGTAAATAATACACTTACTAAAGAAGAGTTGAAAGTATCTTGTTTAGGACTTGAGGAGCTTGCCATACTGTGGAATAGAGAAAGATAAATATTAGCTTTATTTGTTGTATCAACTTTGAGTAGTTTGGATGCTCCAAAATAAACTTGTTGTGACTTTAAATGACTCAGTGACAGTCAGGATTGACTGTCTGCTATACCTGCTGTCATTTCTCCAGATGGTGAATGGCTGTGGGTCTGCAGCAGTGTTATCTGACACAGTTTGTGTGCAGTGGGATGTGCTGTAGTGTGTTTGTAAAGCCAGGAGTGGTTTTATAATAATCTAATGTGATATATTATGTATGGCATCCTTCCTCTCAGCTCTACCTGGACTACTGCAGCCTCACCTCAAGTCCTTGGTGCAGTTTTGAGCACCACAATATAAAAAAGACATTAAACCATTGGAGAGCATCCTAAGGAGGGCCATGACAATGGTGAAAGGTCTGGAGGGGAAGCCTCATGAGGGGCAGCTGAGGTCACTTGGTTTGTTCAGCCTAGAGGAGACCTCACTGGGGTCTTCAACATCCTCCTGAGGGGCAGCAGAGGGACAGGTATTTATCTCTTCCCTCTCATGACAAGTGACAGTATTGGAATAATATCGACAGGACTCACAGGAATGGCTGGAGCTGAGCTGGGAGACGTTTAGGTTGGATGTCAGGAAAAGGTTCTTCCCCAGAGGGTGCTGGGGCACTGAACAGGCTCCCCAGGAAATGGGCACAGCTCCGAGCCTGTCTGAGTTCAAGAAGTGTTTGAACAATGCTCCCAGACACTGGATGGGATTGTTGGGGTGTCTTGCACAAGGCCAGGAGGTGGACTTGATGATCCTGATGGACTTGGTGATCCCTTGCAACTGAACATATTCTATGGTACCTGCTTAAAAACCTCAGAAGCTGGAGTCAATCTGGTGTTCCCTCTTGTTAAGCCAATTTACCATCACCCAGCAGAAACTCTTGCAATGTCTTTCTCCTTGCTGAAAATTAAACACTTTTACGGCTGTTAAATGTTTGATTCTGGCTGATGACCCCATCTGCCTGATAGCTGAAAAGTCACCTTCTGAAAGTGCTCTTGAATAAATGGAGTTCCCAAAGCTTGTCTTTGAGAAACAGCTGATGTGCCATCAGGGCGTCTTGGTGTGTGCCTTGGTCATTCAGTCATTAGTAAACTTCAGAACTGCAGGAGTAGGAAATGCCTGTTGTGGCAGCTTGTGTTGTCTGGAGTCATGTTACTCTTCCAACACAGTAGGTGACTGGTGCTTTGCCAGAGCCAGTGTCTTTGGCCAAACAGGAAAGGCTGTCCCCAAACATGCATCAGTCAGTAATAAATAGACACATGGAGATCATGGAGATAATCAGCTAATTCTGGAGCAGGATGTTTCGGGTGCCAGGCTGTGAACAAGGTGTTTCTGTAAGATCATGCATATAAACTTCTTCATTTGCTTCCATAAGCAGAGGGGACTAGCCTGCTCTGTGCTGTCTGACTTGGACCGGATCTGTGTCTGCCCTAGGCACCCTTGGAGCTGGATTTCTTTAGTCTGAGCATGAGCTAGAGCCTGTAGGAGCAGGTAGATCCTGTTCCGCCTGTTGTGCCCAGTGGCATGCAGGCTTTCCTCTGGGCTCTGCCCAGAGCAGCAGCCTGTGCCAGCAGACATGTGGCCTGACCAGAAATCTCCTGTGCTGTGCCCTCCCTTACTTGGCTTCCCTGATGTGTTGCCAGTGCAGTAACTGCAGGTGGTGACCCTGAAGTGCAGCCTAGAGTGGTGACAGTTTCAGACGTGGTGTCATTGCCCACATGAGCTGAATTCTTGCCTCTGTTCTTCTTATTCCTGATTCTTGTCCCTTGCAGAGCCTTGTTAGAGGGTCTGGTTTGGGGTAATGCACAGTCCACCTGGGAACAGCCTTGGTTTACTGCTTAGCAAAGCCAGAGGCAGCACAGCCCTCTTGGTTTCATTTACACTCAGCCTAAGCAAATCTCCCTACAGTTCTCCCCTGGGCAGGTTAATTCAGTCCCCAGTGTCTCAAGGGTCCCTTGTGTCATTGCCACTGTGTCCCCTCCTGGTTTTGGTGCCTGCCTCCCTGTCTTTGGTACAGAGCAGACTCTGGAGTTGTGACTCATGATGTAACCAGTTGGTTCAGCTTGAGAGTCAGATTTGTCCTGTTGAAGTACAATACTTCAAATCCTGCCCAGTTGTTCCCAGTTGTACTTCTCATCTTACAGCTTGAGGGCTCTAAATGACTCATCAGACAACAGGATATTAGAAAAGAATGTCAGTTCTCTTCCTCAGACTTGGTGGTTTCATTGCATTTGGTTTTCTGGCATAGAGAATAGGCAGTCAAAGAAGGGTTAGTGTTATTGAGTTTCTCAAGAACACATCTTTGGGCACCAGGCAGTCTTGGGGTTCAAAGCAGGAAAATAATCAAGAAATGTGTCCCACTGGTCAAGAATTGAGTATATTCTCTGGATAATTTGTCATCCTGACCCCCTACCATTGTCAAATTTCCAAAAATTCCAATTGGAGTTGTCAAGTTGTGATGTGCTGCAAGTGCCTTGCAGGATCAGAAAACTTCTATTACCAATTTTGAGGTCTGGATTAATCAATGCAAGCTTGGTAAAAATTATGGATTGGTGGCTCTCTTTGCTCTTCAGCTTCTCCGCACTCTTGGTGAATCTTGCTCCTTGTTTGTTTGTAAGATAATTGCTTTGGAAATCATGTATGAATGGTTTTAACTCCAATTTTCATGTTGTCTGTGAATCTAAAATAAAAAATACTGTGTTTATGATGCTGGTCTTACTTCAGTTGCCTCAGTCACCCAATGCTGAAGAAAGGTTTTTGTTTTCCTGAAGCAAAGCTCTGTCTTACTCCATTGTCAGTAGCTCACTTGTGCATTTTCTTCATTCTGTAATTAGTGATGATAAGATAACTTTATATGTAATAAATTCCTGTCAAGTTTAAATCAAATCTAATTTAGTTGTGTGAAGTTGTGTATTGCCAAACCAAGAGTGTGCAGTAGTTGTCAGAGATCTAAAAGATAAAACAGCTTTATAGTTTTGTTTATAAATAACACTTCAGTTGCAGGTACTTTATCATAGTAATAATAATCTTTTTTAAATTGGTCATATTCCAGCTCTTCCTGAATGTTTGCAGCCAAAGAAATTGTTAAGCATTGGCACAGGCTGCCCAGAGCAATGGTGGAGTCACCATCCCTGGAAGCGTTGGAAAGATGTGTGGATGTGGCGCTTGGGGATGTGGGTTAGGGGTGATTGTGGTGGTGGTGCTGGGTTAAAAGCTGGACTCAGTGATCTTAAAGGGCTTTATCAGCCTTAATGATTCCATGGTGCTGTGGAGGCTTACAATGCAGGACAGATCTTCAGTTCCAAAATGTATCTGATTTTGTGGTTCCATTGTCTATTTTTGAGGCACAGTGAGGTGTTCTGAGCGGTAGACAATGGCACTCACTCCAGGTGTCTCACCATTGCTGCTGACTTGTTCTGGTGAGGGGATTTGGGTGCCAGCGCAGCCCGGGCTCCCTGACAGGTCGGGCTGGGACTGCCGAGCCCCGTCCGCACCAAGTTCCGTGTTTTGGTGGGGCTGAGGAGGCTCTGGAGGCCATGGGGGCCTCTTCATGCCTTGGGCTCCCCTGGCTTTTGACTGTCACAGAAACTCCTTTCCTTTTCCTGCTCTTTTGATGGAACCCTTCTGTTTTCCAGGACTGGCAGCCTCCATTTGCGTGCGATGTGGACAAGCTTCACTTCACACCGAGGATCCAGAGGCTCAATGAACTGGAGGTAAACTGGAAAGCTGAGCAGTACTTCTGCTCCCAAATGTGTCTATGCATTTTTGGGAGGTGATGTTTGCCAGAGTTGGCCATGAGCTGACAGCACTTTGGACCATAAACAGCAATTTTTAATTAGCACGGAAATTCATCTGTTTGAGAACCTGGTTAGAAACATTCCAGGCATAAAAGTAATGTTAATGCTCATTTAAGGAACATAATATAGGCCTTTTCCACACAGGTGCTTCCGAGTAGTTAAACTGTCTAGGGCCACAGATCTATGTCTGTATTTTGTACTCATACAGCATCTTTCAAAAGGAAAAGAGATGAAACACTTGGAGTGCTTTAAAAATAGCCAGCCTTTTGGAAGAAACAATTGCAAAATCTGGATTCAGTTTGTGGAAATTTGCTGTTCACAAGCACTTTCATTCACTGCTTCAATGAATTGACACTAAAGGGGAGTATGAGGAGTCCTGGTTGGCTCAGTGCTGGTACCATTTGGGATGATGGTGACTATGCCTGATTGTTCTCCTGATTCTTGGTTTTTAAAGCCCTGACGTGGTCGTGTGAAGTGCTGGGGAAGGGCTCAGCTGCTGGCTTGGAATGCTAAGGGGGTGATTTGTGTGACCACAAGCTGTTCAGAGCTCCCTGGAGTTTTCAGACAAGCTAATCTGTACAGACGTGGCCAGTTTTTACCTTAAGGTTAGAAAATGTGCTGAAAATAAAATATGTCAAAATTTGAGTGACTGCTCTTACATAGCAACAGTGCAGTGATCTAACTGTGGTAATTGCTGTGCAACCAGCCAGACTTTCCCTGCCCTGACCCATTTGTATCTTTAGAAGTGAAACAAATGCAGTTGTGAGTGAAAAAGGCTAACAGAAAAAAACTTCAAAAATTAAAAAAAAAACTGATTTATTTTTTGCTTATTGCAAATAAACCAAATAATAATAAACTATTGCAATGATTAATGTAGTAAATGCAATAAATCCTGACAATGTAGCTGGTTTGGGGAGCTTTTAGCAGTAATAACTTACTGTTTGGCTGTTCTCCCAAAGTATTTTTCTCAATGCAGTAAAAGGTAACAAAAAGTGACTCAAGGAAAGATACAAATACCATCAATGGTATCTGCATGGAATTTATTTTTCTTCAAATAATGAGAGGGAAAAATGCAAAATTACTCTTGCAGAGGGCAAAGCTGGGCAAGCAGCTCCAGCTGCAGTGCTGTAAACCTTATACAAAACCTACGTTGCTTTTAGCATGCAGTTCACTTGTTTGGTTGGTTGTTTTCAGGCCCAAACTCGTGTAAAGCTGAATTTTCTGGACCAGATTGCAAAGTTTTGGGAGCTTCAAGGATGCACACTGAAAATTCCACATGTGGAGAGGAAGATCTTGGATTTATTTCAGCTTAACAGAGTAAGACCATGATGAAAAACTATCCTGAAGAGCTGCTGTGTTACCTCAGTTCCTGGGATGGTATCACAGCGGGTCAGGGGAGGTTTTGGGGTATATCTAAGCTGAAAAAAGTATTGCTTTGTTTAAGCTAACATAGCTAATGGGGCAGTAAGAGTGAGAACACATTATCAGGGAAAGACTGTAAGTAATACATTATCATGGAAGTTTTCCTGTGAGCTGGGAGATCACCTTAAATTTACAGCTCTTCTTTAAAACTGAGCTTGGGTATGCTGGTCAAGAATAAACTTAAACTTAATTGGAGAAAGTTCCTGAACAATGACAAAAGTGAGAGAAAAAAAATTTCCATTAGAAATACGGAAGAAAAAAAATCAAATTACTTTTAGGATGAAACTTGTTAAACTTGTGGAGAAGTTCGTGTATACTGATAGTAAGAGATGGGATTCTACAACAGGATACATTCTTTCTCTTTTTTTATGTTTAGGGCAGTTTTTATTGGGAATTTTAAAGGTTATTTTACAGAGCTTGTTCCAGTGAAAAGAACTGAGTGTCCTGTGCTAGAAAGTTGTGTTGGGATACAAAGTGACAAATTGCAGCCAAATAATTTCTCAGAGTAGGCTGAGTGCACATGGAACACAGGTGCTGACTTCTTTGTAAAGTAATTCAACAGGTCTGTAATTCCTGAATTACAGGAATATATTACAGGAATTACAGGTTATATGTTACATATTCCAGTTATTGCCTTAAAACAACTTTGATGTCGAGTTTTTTAAATCTATATTTTTGTTGTTTAAAATGTCAGTTGGAATGTTGTCCTGCCTTTTTCCTTGAACACCGGTAGTTTTACCATTAAATATGTGACTATTTTATTTTCACTTTTTAGCTAGTTGCAGAACAAGGAGGATTTGATGTGGTTTGCAAGGAGAGAAAATGGACCAAAATAGCCACGAGGATGGGCTTTGCTCCTGGCAAAGCCGTGGGCTCACACATCCGCGCGCATTACGAGCGAATTCTCTACCCCTACAACTTGTTCCAGTCAGGGGCGAGTCTCTTGGTAAGCTGTGCTGAAAGCAGCTGCTCAGTTCATGTAGCAGCCTCTCTGGGAGAGTTCTCTTGGTTTCTGGAATGTTTGTGAAGCTGCATTTTGTCCTGGTGTCATGCAGGTGACCAGATGCTGTGCTCAGCACTTCAGGAAGCCACGGTCAAACTTCTCATTAGAAGTTAAGTTTTTAGCATTAGTCCTCCCAGGTAGCCTCTGGCTCCTGTTTCCAGCAGTATCTGTTGGTATTCTCTCTCTGAGTTTACCAAAGCCTCATGATAAGGGACGTTCCTGTAATGATTTCTGTAAGGCCGAGTACTGCTACATTCATGGACCATTCCAGGTCCATCTCTCTGCCACAAGTGCTGTGGGCCTGAGTGGGCACATGCCTAGAGTGACTCAGGGACTGTGCCAAGCCATGGCAGGGTTGCACGTTCACTAAGGGGGACAAGTTGCAGAAAGCTTCCTGGCTGCTGTAGTGATGTTAACAGCGTTACTTAGGATATTTTTCAAGCTTGAATCTTCATCCTTCCTAGTCATCAATCTTTGATTTGGCCATTAAACCATAATTGAGGGTTGATTGAGAGTGGAGGCCACATAATCTCTAATGAGGAATAGGTCTGATCTTTTAGAGCAGCAGTCATTTATTTGGAAAACCAAAATTGGTTACAGTTGCCAACATCCGTTTTTATTTCTTTGAAATGCTCTTGTCGTGATGATCTTTCAAAGACAGGAGTGCTGACCTTTTTTAAGCAATAAATGCCCTAATCCTGTTACAAGCAATATCTCTGTGTACAGAAATCAACACAGGCCTTTACACAAAGCTACCAAAATGAGGAAGGGATTTGATGTAAGTCCAGAGAAGTTAGAATTAGACTTTTTCTGTAGGTAGTGACAATCACTTCTCAGTGAAGAACAGCTAAATTCTGCTGGCTCTTCAGAAAAAGGGGTCTTTTGCAAACAGGATAAGAACAAAATAGAGTTGAAGATAAAAATCTTCATGCTAAGGAAACTGCTGGATCAAAAATAATTTGGCTTCTATCAAACATTCATGTTAAGTAACGGAAAGCAGCACCATTTTCTAAAGGCATTTAATTGAAAACTTGGCATTTATATTAGGTCTGAAAACTGTGATTTCTTTTTGGGTTTTTATTGAGCTTGTGTGTTTGTTACACCTGTCTTTGCTGCCATATTTTTGAGGTGCCATTGCACAGGGAAAGATCTAATTTAAATTGTAAAACAGTGAATATGGTACCATAGTATCCTGGGAATAGAAATTTCCTGAGTGTCTGTCACACAGTTAACACTTACTTCATGGTTTGCTCAGTATTTAACTCTTTTAGAAGAGGAAAAACCTCCTTAGATGAGGACAGGCTTCATTTCAAATGACTTTTCAGGCTCTGTCTTGCAATGAGCACTTGGCATCTGTCCAAACTGATGTGGAGGCAGTTCTAGACAAGTGGTGCATGTAGGGTTAACTTATTTTTTTAGCTCCTCCCCTCCCCAGGCAGTTAAAATATTCCCCTCCTATATGTGGCAGACACAGATTTTTTAATGACCTGAGAGAATTCACAGAAATAAGCTGGATTTAGCTCACTTTTCACTCTAATTGATTTTTTTTCCTGACAGTGTTGTCTTTCAAGTGGGTTTGTTTTACAATACGTTTTTTGAGTACCATGTCAAATGAGATACTTTCTGGCTTCCTTTCACATGTTTTTATTAAGTGGTGCTTACCCAGATTCTTCTTGTGTAGGTGTTTGTTGCTGTGTGTCTGTTCAGTGTTTTCCGGGTAATCTAAGCACCTGAGCTGTGTTTTTGAGAAGCTGTGGCTGTTCAGTGTGACAGCTGTCAGTTGGAGATGTGCTTCCTCCTTCAACAGCCTGTTGAGAGAAGCTCTTCACGCAGCTCTGGTGCTCATCCAGACAAGATTACTGCTTATATTCACTGAGTCTTTTGATTTTTTTTTCTTTATTTGGTAATACTTGAAATAGTCATTGCTTTCTTTCCTGCAAAAGCCAAAAATATGAAATTATGTAGTTTCCACTAATGACTGTGCCATAACTTTAATCTCATCTAGATCTGTGTATAGCATTATCTGTTTGTGTGGCTTCAATACATGTTAAACTGGCTTCAGGAGTTATTTTGACAGATATTCCAGCTGGAGATATTTCTATCTACATGCTGAAATAATGAAACTCTCTGGAGCTGTTCAGAGGGGAATAGACCAGAATAGCATGTTTTCATTAAAGCTCATGTTCAGTCCAAGAGCAAAAATTCCTTAACCCAGCCAGTTTCTAATACCCAAAGCAGCTCTCCACAGGGGGTATTTGTTTTCCTCTTATTTTGAGATTGGACTAGACAGGCCTTGGGTGTCCCCAGAGTAGTTGCAGTGAACCTGTTGGTGCTGGCTCCTGCCACCTGTACCTCTCATTCTCAGCTGTAGTAT
The DNA here is from genome assembly GCF_901933205.1 of Camarhynchus parvulus. Classification (NCBI taxonomy): domain Eukaryota; kingdom Metazoa; phylum Chordata; class Aves; order Passeriformes; family Thraupidae; genus Camarhynchus; species Camarhynchus parvulus. The sequence continues at coordinate 1,080,861 of NC_044596.1, read as the reverse complement.
CTGTGTGTCATCCCAGGGAGTCACACTGAATGCCTAGAGGGACAAGTGCCCCCTGCATGAACTGAGTGTCCAGGATCTTCTGTCAGTGCATCTTCTGTGGTGCATTGCCCAGATGTTTCATGATTTAAAGTGCAGCTATGTTTTGGGGCCCTCGAGGTGGTCTTACTTGTGGTTTTCAGTGAATCCAGCTGACTCAGTAGTTGTGCATCTGGTCTCTTTTCCAAACTAAGGCTTTAGTGACTTTAGTGAGATTCATATTTCCAAAGATTTGTTTGTGCCTCTGATAAAGATATTTCGGTGTAAGACATTTTGTTGCTATAGGACACGAAATAAAACAACGCGGACACACAACTCTCTAAGTTATAAAAAAGGGAAGTTTAATTTCTGACTCTAACATTTATAGATTTCTAAAAGTGACAGTAGGTTAGAGGATGACAGTGCTACCTCTCCAATGACACTGAACAAACTAACAATTTATTAAATTTCTTCTTCTCCATAAAAAAATACAAAACAATAAGTTATTTACATAAATTGTGTGAGAAAGTTTGTTACAAGAATATAAACATTAAAAAGTTTAGAAAAACTTTAAAAAAACAAAGCAACAGACATTTCTCTGGCATCTTCATTGTTCCTGGAGGACAGTGAGCACCTCTGGAGCTTGGTGGGGTTTACCCTCCATGGATGTGTAACGGGTAAACCAGTTGTATTCTGCAAGTACAGGGACCCTGACTGACTGGCTTTTGTGTAAATTACTACCAGTTTAATTACTACTGATAAATGTCTAAACCTGGAGGAGATTAATTGTATCCCTTTCCTCCCCCAATCTTTTGACTTCCTGCAGTCCTTGTGACCATCCCTGCGTTGTCCTTTGTCTGCTAAAGGAGCTGCTCCTTTGTGGCTTCAGCTGAGGGGTTTTCACTCGCTCTCTGTCATTGCTGAGAGTTCAAGGATCATGTGTGCAACCATCTTGTTGGAATATGAGGAGATCATGGTCAGAGTGTGTGAGCTTCTGGGGAATGGTTGATGGAAGCCCAACCTCACCAAAGCCTGGCTGGGATGAGGGAAGAACTGCAGAGATGGCAGCTCTGTCCTTGGTTGGAGCCAATTGATCGTCAGTGCAGGAGTAAAGGAAGGACAAAGCGGTTCTCCTCCTTAGAACTTAACAATTCCAGGTGTTCTCTTGGTACAGCTGGTACTGTGATTAACAGCCATTCCATACCACTGCCTTTGCCTCCGGTCAGAGAGGCACTGGGAAGTGTTTGTGCTTAAATAGGTGGTGAAAAGATCATTATTTAGGAAATGTCTTCTGGTGTTTTTTAAAGAACAGTGAATGCTCTTTTTTGTGGGGTTTGGGTTTTTTTTTTTGTTTGTTTGGGTTTTTTTGTATTTTTTCAGCGTTTTGTGGGTGAGGTTTTTGTTGGTTTTTTGGTTGGTTGTTTTTTGTTTTTTTGTTTTTTGTTTTTGTTTTTTTTTATTGTTTTTGTTGCTGGGGTTTGGGGGTTTTTTAGTTTGGATTTTTGGGGGTGGTTTTCATTTTTTGGGCTTTTTTTGTTTTGTGCGTGTTTTGTTTGGTTGGTTTGGTTTTGGTTTTGGTTTTTTGGGGTTTTTTTTTTGTTTTTTTGTTTTGTTTTGTTTTGGGTTTGTTTGGGCACTGCACTGAAGTGAGGCACAATCTGTTGGTTTTCAAGGTTTTCTTACACTTTTGTTTAGGAAAAGCTGTTTGCCTTCTAGATCTTTGTTTTCAAGGACCATATGTCCTCTATTATCAGAAGCAGTAGAAACTCTTTTTTTTCTTTTTTTCTGATAATTTTGGTTTTCACATGAGGAAATGAATGATTCAAGGACTCAGATTTTATAGAAGTTATTTTCTGTTCTCTCATTTTCAACCTTTTCCCACTCATTTGCTCTTTCTGCTTGTCCATTTTCTGTTCTGAGAAATTGTTATTTTTTGCTATCTTCCACTGATATTGATGTCACATCATCTTCTTTCATTTTTGGTAGATGCCTCATCCATGGAAACATTTAAGGCCAGGTTGGATGGATCTCAACCTTGTCTAGTGGAAGGTGTCCCTGCCATGGGACAGGGTGATCTTTAGGGTCCCTTCCAACCCAAACCCTTCTGCAGTCCTTTGGTTCTGGTTCCAGCAGGAGCTTTAAGGCTCTTGTGAAGAGGCAGCTGCAGTGCTCTGGGGCTCCACACCCAACCTTTGAGCATCAGCCAGGACTCGCTGGTTGTGTGCATGAGCTGCAAGGTTGAGTGGTACTGTGCATTTAATGCTGAAATTAAGTCAGCCATTTGCTTTCAGAATATAAATCTAGATTTTACAAAGTCTAAGACTGGAGGCAGTCTGAAACAAACAGCAGTTCTGGAGGTTTCTTTGGTCAGTATCACAGGCTGTCTGTGGGTGATGGTTAATGACATCCTGCTGCCCTTGACTACTGATACTGCTTTTTTGTTAAATACATAGTTTTTTAGCATAGACTTCACTTCTAAAATAACACTTTTTCCTCCTTTTCCCTGCCCCCTCCTGGCTGTCATTTGTTTCTGAAAGTCTGTTTTCTGTCTATAGAGCATCATCATCCTCACACCACTGCAGTGGTTCTCTCTGTCCTTTACTGCTCTCTCTTGCTGAGAAAATGCTTGTGATGGGAATAGACTAACAGAACTGGGGAAATGTGGATCCAGCAATTTCATGAATTACTTCCTGGCAACATGAGATTTTTTCTGTCTGTAGGATTGTTGTTTACTCATTAAAAACTGTTACATTTTGTCTGCAGTTACTGAGTGTTGTGTGGCTTGACAAACGGGGAATTGTCACTAATTATTCTGTTTCTTGCCAGAGGTATGCACAGTTTTCAGCAGTTAAGTGTATTCATTCAGCAGCTTGAAAGAACTAAAACTGTTCTTGAATATTTTGCCTTCTGCCCTTAATTTAAGCAGCAGTTGTCCTCTCCAAAACATGGAAAGAAGGGAGCTCCTGAAATGTGTGTAGTACAGAGCTGTATTTCAGTTAGGATAGGGATGTTTGATAGGTTGTAATTTACTTTTATATTGCTCTGTATGTTGGCATGACAGCCATCCAACCTTAGGACACTTCAGCAGTTCCAGAGTACTGGTGACCCAGTCTGCAAAGCCCCATCTGCCAGAAGAGTTGGGCTTGGTATTCCGCACAAAAATGTTTGGTGCTCATTAACGCTTAAAGGATGACTTGAGCTTTATTTAAGATCCATTATTGTGGCTATTGCAGCTGTTAAACTGATGAGAAAAAGTAATGTTGTGCCTTGTTCAGATAAGTAATGTTACCACTGTCATACATGCTGTTTATTAACCCAGCACAGGAATTATTAGGACCCTGTCTGTGTTCTTTCCATGAGCCAGGAAATTGTTCTACACTGTTTATATTGCAAGGAGAGGCAGAAACAAAGTAATCAAATTGTCTCTTTAGTGCTTGCAGAAGCCGGATCTGAGCAGTGACACGAAGGACAAGGAGTACAAGCCCCACGACATCCCACAGCGGCAGTCGGTGCCACCCTCGGAGAGCTGCCCACCCGCCCGGCGCGCCGAGCGCCTGACGCCCGAGGTGAGCTGGGGCAGAGGGCACCCTGAGCTGGGCACTGTGTGTGTGTGCGCGTGTGTGTGTGTGTGTGCCTAGGAACAGGTGAGCTGGGGCAGAGGGCACCCTGAGCTGGGCACTCTGTGTGTGTGTGTGTGTGTGTGTGTGTGTGTGTGTGTGTGTGTGTGTGTGTGTGTGTGTGTTTGTGTGTGTGTGTGTGCCTAGGAACAGGTGAGCTGGGGCAGAGGGCACCCTGAGCTGGGCACTCTGTGTGTGTGTGTGTGTGTTTGTGTGTGTGTGTGTGTGTGTGTGTGTGCCTAGGAACAGCTGCTTCACTGTATCAGGGCTACCTAAACATGTAGAGATTGTGAGAAACAACTGCTCACTTTGGAAATTTAAATAGGTTTATTAAACCTTAATAAAAATACAGTAGAAGGACTACATAAGAAAGAAGCTGCAGTGCTGGAAACTGCCCCTCATGGATACCACATGGCCAGTTCATCTTCAAGATGGATGCTCAGTCTTTTTTACCCCTGTGGGTTACATCAGCCAGCCCTGGCCCCTCTCAAAGTCTGTCAGTCAGCTCTTCTTTGCCATTTATCAGTGGAGACTGCTTTCTTGTAACTGGATTGGGGATCAGGTGCTGCCATGCTGCACCCCCTAAGCACCAAGCTTTTCCATTCCCACCTGCCCCAGGTAAGGGACACACTGCAGCCTTCTTTGTACCTGTCCTGGACAGCCCAGGCTGTCTGATGGCAACAATACAGGGGGAAAAGGGGACTATGGGGGGAACAGAGGACATCTAAACTACAATAACATAACTATATTGACTCAATAGTTATATTTTAATTGTGAGAGCCAATCATCTCATTATCCATCCATAACAGAAATCGTAAATAATGGATAAGAATTGTCTGATATTTTACCCAGTGTGTTACTGAGGTTTGGCATTCTGGGAGGCTCTGCTGTGGGGACTGTTGCTGAGGCTGTACAGTAGGGTTATGCTTTCAGCATGATGTAGATACTGTGGGGCTCTTAGACTAGAATACAGGTGACAAATCCTGGAAATGAAGCAGCTTTGATCTGTTGTTCCTCCTCCTTGTTCTCTAAATGTACCAGGAGGTTTCTGTACATCGCTCATGAGTTGAAGCCAGCTATTAGAGCAGGGAAGATTTTGGTTATAACATCAGCATTGTTATAATTCATTTTTCACTCTTGAGTTCTATCAATTTGTATTAATTTACCCTTACAATATAAGATAAAAATGTATACCATCAAGTCAGTGTGGTTTTGTATGATCTTACACGTCTCTAAGAAGCAATGTTTATTTGGATAAGCATGAAATGTATTGGTTATATGTCAATATCTTCTGTGAAGACATATTTTAGGAGATCATGTGTCTCCTTTGTTGCTGGAACACAGCAATGCTTTGGCTCCAGCCTTTCCAGCCTGATGATCCTATCTCCAGAGAGTTCCTATTTCTTTTGTTTGAACAGATGAAGAGTAGAGGAGGATATTCCCAGGAGAGGGTCTGATTAGTGGTGACATCATGAGTTAGGAAGGTCACAGTTTGTTTCAGACTCTTATTAACTCCCATTGTTCTGGTCTTGGTCTTTATTAGTACTAATAGTACAGCTTAGCTGTTGCAAATTCTGCCTGTAATTATGCTTGGTTAATGAGATACAACTAAGGGTTTCTAAAGCTTTTCCACTCAAATACCTGGTTACAAGTGGATTTATAATTCTGAGCAAACTTCAGTAGTTTGGGCTGAAACTTTCCATTTGAAGTATCTCCCTGTGGTTAAAGGATTCTTGTTCTCATGGATCCCTTAGGAATTGACAGCAGGACAAATATACACTAAAATTCCAGCTGTTTCTCTGGCAGTGGTCTCAGATGGCACTGACAGAGAGAAAACATTTTTGACATTTTGTGGGAAACCAACACATTCTAAGCCAAAAGGCCAGGCTCCCCTCTCAGCTCTTGCCCCAAGCACCACTGATGTTGTGTACCTCATTTTTGTGGAAAGAAAATCCATAATTAAGAACATAACTGGAGCACACAGCGCGAAGGCTGAGTTGAGCAACAGGGACTGGCTGGCTTAGCCAGGAGCTGTAGTGTTTTAAGACAGTAATTTCCTAAAGTTAAGATTTGTTAATGTGAATTTTGCTGTTCCATATCAGTGCAGTCAGAGAAAGTGATTAAATCCATTTTATTCAACGTTGAAGCTTCAAGCAGTTTGCATTTGCACTGATCTGGTTGGAAAAGAGAAATATTTGGTTCACATTTCAGTTTTTTGCTCTAATGAGATACACAACAATTTATCAATGTCTTAAACTGTGAGTCTTTAATTCATTCTCATGTTTGCCAGTTTGATGTTTCCTGCTTTTTAAAGGCTGACCATAAACATTTAGAAGAAGTGAGCCCCACAGGGAAGTACTGTAAGTTATTGTGGCCTGTAGGAAAAGCTTTAGTTTGCAGTTGTGAGACACACACAGTTTTCCCTTACCCTTTCCTACCTGGTGAGTAAACAGTCAGGAGAAAATGTTCATAATGAGAAAGGAAAAGGGCAATGACTGTCTAGGCTGGTTTTGAAATGCAAAGGCTTTAAGTGCTTGATGTAGAGCAGTTCAGTGTGAAAGACCACAACAATGCAGGGGAGGTAAAAGTGAGATGACCTGATGTGATAAAAGGCTCAGGCCAGACCAGGAGCTGCTCTTGTGAAGATCAGTATCAGCTGAAGCACAAAAGGCGCAGCTCAGAGGAGCTGAAGATGCAGAAACTCGGTGTCTGTCCCTGCACTTGAGGTTCAGGGCATGCTGGCCCTGAGGCAGAACTGCTGCACACAATGAACAACTTCTCTTGGTGCATTTCTTAAGCAATGGGACCTCCGAGTGGTCTGATGGAGACATTTGGGAAAAGAGAACATGAAAAGTGATTAGGAAATAATGTCAAAACCAGCTCTGTAAAAATCAAAAAACCAAAAACCCCTAGATTGAACAACAGTTCCCACCCTGTGGAGTACATGGGACTGTGTCCAGTCCTGCCTTAGACCTGATCCACACATCCCATCTTCTGGGCTTCAGAGGGTGGCTGAGAGTGGAGAAACCTCTTGTAACACTGAGGGATTTGAGAATTGTTCTCCCACCATCTCAAAATTTCAGGGAAAAAATGAAAGAATTAAATGGAAGAGCATTATTCTGTGGTGAAAGTTCCAAGATGTACCAACAAAGGTCCCTGCTTTGACGACTGGAGCTTGTTCTGCTCTTCAGGATCAGGAGTACAAGAAAATCTGTGAAAGCACTGAGTTCCTTGTTCTTTGCTCCTTAATGCATCCTGTTGGAAGCAAACTCAAATCCTGGTATCATTATTGACATGGACGTTTTGGAGGATTTACTTTCCAATCTTCCATGTTGTTCCCTGCATCATTTCTCTCTGAACTACTTGTAAATAATTGAAGACAAGTATTTCAGAACTCCATGTGTCTGTTTAGATTTAGTGGTTTGTAAGTATCAAATGGTTCTGAGTTTAATTGAAGTCCTCAGAGTCTTTCTGACTCTCACCTGTCTGCCTTTTTCCTGGAATGAGGCAGGTTACAAGTCTTGAACCCTCGTGGTACCTCAGAGAGGTGTTTGTGTCTCACACAAGGAATCATGAAGTGGTTTGAATTGGAAGGGACTTTAGGAAATGTTTAGCTGGGACTCACAGAGCCAGCCTTTCCCACAGCCAGCTGGAGATTCCAAACTCATCTCTCTGTGCTTGGGCAAGCAGCCAGATCAGCTGGCAGTGAGCATCTTCCCAAACACAAGTGGCAAACCAGAGTCTTCCAGCTAAGGATGTTACTGAGGGGTTTTTCCTTGTTTTGTTTTTTCCCTTTTTAAAGGCAACCAATGTTAAAAGTGAGACTGATCCTCCAGAAGCCAGAACTCACAATCTGAGACGCAGAATGGGCTGTGCCCCTCCAAAGAGTGAAGGTGGTGAGTGAAGCACAGCATAAATGCAGTTTCTGTCATTTTGCACAAATGTGTTTTAAGAGCAGAACTAAAATTAGCATTTGGGACTATTCAAAGTATTTTATTTATTAAAAAAAAACTTTTAGTTAATTTTAAAATTGGATTTTTTGATAAAAAGTTCTTTTATGGGTTTTAAGTATTTTTGTGGGAGGGTTTTCTTGTAAGTGATTGATGTTTTCATTTGAAGTAAGATGATATTTTCATTTGAAAAAGACTTACACTTCTTTAAACTTGGGTGTCTCTTCTGGAACAATCAGAAATAAGATTGGAGCAATGTTTTTGTTTTGTATTTTAAATGACATCAGTCCATGAGCTTTAAATAGAAGAAACTCCTTCAAGAATGTATCAGATATCAGACACCTTTAGGAAGGAATTTGGACTTAAAATCTGGAAATTTAACTAATGAAAGCAAAATGTAGTCTGTTTTGAGCTTAATGATAAAGTTCTCATAATATGATTAAATTGCTGCTATCAGCAGTCCTGAGTCTATTCTCTACCTAAGAAATAATTATTTGAGACTAAGAAATAATATTTAATGCCATCAAACAAAAAAATAAGCTTATTGATAAATAATTTAGCCAAATAAATACAGGAACCATTTACAACTACTCAATAATTGAAATTACTTGAGCAATCTGTCACTCTCATTTGTTCCTTCAGAATCTTTTTTTCAATAATTTGTTTAGATTATGTTGTTTTGTAATTTGAAATTTTTTTCTTCAAGGAGTCTCTAAGCACTAGCCTCCCTCCCCCAAGAGTAGAAGGAAAGAGCTCTTAACAACATTCTTTAACCCCACATGGAAAGAAAACCTTAGCTGATAAACCTGCTCATCATTCAATTAAAATGAATTGAAATGGCATATAAAGTACTGAAAAGCTGTGGGCTGTGATAGCCAGTGCTGGTTTGTGGGGGTTTGCTGGGATTTTTTGGATAACACTGGCTTCTGGAGGCATTGCAGGAGTTCAAGTCTTGCCTAAACTGACTGAAACAAGTGTAGGGGGGATAACAATTCAGCAAACACCTTGGTATGATGCAGTCTAACAAGCAATAAATAAAACAAATAATAACAAAGAATGCTAAGCATGGAAACATTTTGCAATGCTCTCATTTTTTTTCCTTTGCCCAGACAAGGAAATGCGCAGTGTGGTGAAACTCCCTGAGAAGAAAGAACTTTCTGGGGAGCCAGAGAAGGACAAATCCAAAGCCAGATCTAAAAAACCCACCAATGCTGTGAGTACCCCCTGCCTTCCTGCAGCTGCATGTTGTGCAGGCATTTCTGGATTTCTCCAGGGTGTGTAGTAAAACCTGCTGTCACTTTGTCACATGGAGGACTCCTGTCTTCTTCCTGGAGCCCCAGGCTGAAGCACAGCAGTGTTTGTACCTGCTGGAATACCAACACTGCCAAAGCTTCCTGATTCACAAAGCTGAAAATGGCAGCATGGTTAAGTTTCATTATCTATAACTAAAGTAACTTGTGTTCTGCCTCCAAAGTACAGTCTCAAAATAAGCATTTTGAAAGCATAGTCCAGTGGAAGTGGTTCTTGTGTGAGCTGATCCCTCCCCACTGCTCTGTAACTTCAGGGGAGCTCTGGGCAGGCTGTGGCACATGGCACTTCACAGACCTGCCCCTAATTCCACAATTTCAGCACTAAACTGGAACCTTTGTTGTTCAAATGTACCTTAAAAAACCAACCCTGTTCCTGCTCCAGCTCTCCACATGCCACCAACTATCCCCCAAAACCCCCACCTGAAGGCAGTGGTAGTTGTCTCATTTTTGAGAAGATAATGCTGAGATTCTTTCTGCCCATGCCACGAGTTGGGTCCCTCCTGAAACCAAACGTGTTCTCATTCAATCCACACCTGTAGCTGGTACCTGAGAATGAAGGGTGCAAATACCAGGAGCCTGACACCCTCACCCCCAAATGAAAGAAGCTTGTGGGGAGGAACAGGAGATGCTGCTGCTGCCTTTTTTTTTTTTAACAACATAAGGCAAGAGATTCTGTCTGTCCTCATGATTCTGTTCTGTGTTTGGGAAGAGACTTACAGGCTACTGCTGGTGAGAGTTGGGTGTAGGACAGGCAGCAGAGAGCCCATCCCAGCTTGGAGTGCTTGTGCCAGTTCCTTGGGGCTTGGGGGCTGCTCTGTCAGAATTAAGAGCTGCCCCCCTACCAAAGCACCTCTGGGAGGCTGGAGCCTTCTCTGGGGAAAATAAGGAACATCCCCAGCAACAGGAACTCCTTTCTCCAGATTTCTGTTTTCCAAGGCAATTGGTCTCAGAGGGGAATGAAACACCTGAGGCTGTACATGGGAAAAGGGTTTGTGAGCCCCAGCAGGTGTTGGATTATTCCTGCCCAGCCCCAGGTGTTGGGCTGTACCTGCCAAGGCCACAGTGCTGCTGATGTGAGCTGTCCTGGCACTTGGTCAAGTCTTCTGGCATTTGGGAAAAAAAAAAAAAAACATGGAAGGGCTTGCAGCTCTTGTGGTCTTTTCTTAAATTACAGAGGGAGGTATTTAAACTTCTAAAAGAATATTCAGGGTGTGTTTGTCTCATTTCCATTGCGGAGATAAAGTAAGAATAATATTTGGGAAGTGTCACAGATGGGAATTACCAAACTGCTTTCACCCTGAGTTACCTTCAGCTCTCCCATTGCTCCTGTGGGATTCTGTGTTGCAGGTGGATCTGTATGTGTGTCTCCTGTGTGGCAGTGGGAACGATGAGGACCGACTCCTGCTGTGTGATGGCTGTGATGACAGTTACCACACCTTCTGTTTAATTCCACCCCTCCATGATGTTCCCAAAGGGGACTGGAGGTGTCCCCAGTGTCTGGCTCAGGTAATCTGACAAATCACTGCAGTAAGGCCAAAGGCTAATTTGTATTTTGTGGGTTTTTGTAAACTGATCACAGGAATAGAAAATACAATTTGTTGTTATTTAAGGTTGTGCAAACAAGGGGATGGAGGTAAAACTAAAATGAAGACTGGGAAAAGCTGACACTTACTGTTTTGAGCCAAAAAACAGTGTGCCTTTGAAGAACATTTTGGATTTTAACTGACACCTTTTCTCTGTACTTAAAATTGGAGTCTCACTGGATGCTTCAGTGTGGTGATTTACGGATCTTATCCTGCTTAGCTCTACTAGAGTAAGGAGAAATTAGGCATGTTAATTCATTAAGGTTTATGCAGATTTATAAATAATTTTTTTATTTTGGCGAATTAAGCAGAGTTTCTTCTTCTGACTCTGCCCTTTAAGAAAGAGTTTTCATTTCAGTGCTGTCCTTCCTTCTTACTGCTCAGAAGCTGTTACAGGGAGCCCATTTGTGTAAATCTGAGCACAGTTGTGTTAATGGGTTATAGAAACAATTTCCTTTTCGCTTGCAGGAGTGTAACAAGCCTCAAGAAGCCTTTGGGTTTGAACAGGCAGCACGAGACTACACCCTGCGCACGTTCGGGGAAATGGCCGATGCCTTCAAGTCAGACTATTTTAACATGCCAGTACATGTATGTTCCTGCTTTATCCTCGTGTTGTGTACAGTTCATTTTGTGTGGTTAGCTAAAATCGGTAACTCTAGGGAGGGAGGAAAGGAGGGATTCTGGTTTTGAATTGAATGAAATCCCAAATCAGAGGTTCTCATTCACATCAGCAAATCCTGGTTCTTGCTGGTTCGTGGTTTCTTGTTCCACCAGCTGCTTTTGTTTTATTTTGTTTTTTTCCCACTTTACAAGAAGTGTCTGTAGGGAAGAGAACAGTGAGTGTCAGGCACTCCTCAGAGAACAGGGTAGCAGCATCTCCTGGAGCCACATCTCTGCTGCAGTTGTTTTTCTCTTGTTGAAACAATTTTAAAATGGGGAAAAGTTTCAAGCTAATGGAAGTTCCTCTCTGAGACAGCTTTGATGCATGTGCTTCTCATTTACTGATTCCTCATACATACTCCCTTTTCTTCTCATACCTAGATGGTCCCCACTGAGCTTGTTGAAAAAGAATTTTGGAGACTTGTCAGTACCATTGAAGAGGATGTGACAGTGGAGTACGGAGCTGACATTGCTTCAAAGGAGTTTGGCAGTGGCTTCCCTGTTAGAGGTGGGAAGTTTAAAGTTAGACCAGAAGAAGAGGTAGGTCTTTGAGTTCACTGTGGATGTTTTTATTGCAGTTTTTCATGGAATAGCTCTCCTTGGTTTAAAGCACAATAATTGAACTGGGTTGCAAAGAGTTTGTTTTGTGTATCTGGCAGAGTATTTGAAGAGGAGAGCTACACTGGGATTTTGAATAAATAAAATTTGTTGTGATCAGCCATTCAAAGCCATAGGTTTATTCTAGTAGTTAATAAATAACTTCCAAACCAAATAAACCCAAATAAAACCAAATAAAAAAAGTGTCATTTTAACAAAGCAGGTCAGGTCAGCGTTGTGAAAGAAGCAAAGACAATGGAGGCTTTAGTCTTTGAGTCATTGACCTGTTTCTTATATTCCTCAGTTGGGAAAAGTGCTTCTCTTCTATTCCTCTTGAGAAGTTTTATCTTCTTGGGTTTTTCCCTTCCTGTTGTATAATCCTGTGACTGTTCTGTTCGATTTTCAGGAATACCTTGATAGTGGCTGGAATTTAAACAACATGCCTGTGATGGAGCAGTCTGTGCTTGCTCACATCACTGCAGACATCTGTGGGATGAAACTGCCCTGGCTGTACGTAGGAATGTGCTTTTCCTCATTTTGTTGGCATATAGAAGACCATTGGAGCTATTCCATTAACTATCTGCATTGGTGAGTTTGAGGAATAAACCCAGTCTAGGAAACAATCTCCCTTTCCTTCCCTATTCTCCTTAATTAGTGGACTAAAAACAGATTTACAGAGCTCAGCCAGAGTAACCTGCTGTCCAGTTGCAGCAGGGTCAAATCTGACAGTGTAATTCCTACATTGATTTACTTTTGGACAAGAGGTCATGTTTTGGAAAGAGACATCCATTCCCAGTTTTAAAAAATCCATGAAAGATGCAGCAGATACTCCATCAAATGTTTTATTATACTCAATATAAACTAAAAACCATGCGAGTTTTCTTTTAACAACCATCCAACTTCAGCTTAGCAACTCAGTTCCGGCAGGTTTTGTCTGTTGGATGGATCATGCTGTCATAAATCCTCTCATCAAGCCAACACTTGTCAGCTGTAATCAGGACAGATCTTTGCCATCTCTTTGATATTCTAAATAGACTGAACTCCTTGAACTTCTCACCTTACAACAGCTTTTCTAGAGTCTGGATTATGCTTGTCACTCTTCCTGAAACCTGTCAAGCTCTTTCTCTTTCCTAGTTCATATGAGTATTCAAGCAGAATGGTAAAACCAATTCCAGCTGCTGTTCAGTAGGTGTTTTTTGGTTGGTTATTCAGTTGCTGCTCCTTGAAATAGCAGCTTCTGCAGTGCAGCCCAAGAGCCAGTGACTTAATTCACTTGCTTTTATGGTGCTTACTGTTAAAAAAACAAATGTTTGAGTGAGAGTGAGCAAAGGAGTGACAGCATTACATGGTAAAAATGATCTTTCTTGTCATGCATTGCTGCTTTTTTTTTCTTTGTCTGAGTCTTCAGTCAGACTGAAAACTGTGGGTGGAAGAGGAGATTGCAGCACAGATTTAATTTCTTCTAGGAGAGTTTCCCTCACTGTTCATAGAATGTTCTCCATAGTGTGCCCCCAATTGCATTATTGTCTGCAGATGGCCTGAAAGGTGTGTCAGTGCATACAAGTTCTTGTGTATACATGAGATACATCCAGATGTAAAAAGTTGCTTGACTTGCTTTCAATTTATTTATCCTCCATCCAGAAAGTCCTTGATGTCCTTTCATTTGCAGATATTCTTCTTCATTTCCCTTCCATGCAGAGGTTTAAGTCTGCATTGAAGGGCAATGTGCATTTGAGGTTAAAGCTGTTCTTGGCCTGAGCAGTCTGAACAACCTGCTTCTGCAGAGACAGTGCTCCAAACTGTGAACCAAAAACTCCAAAAAGCAGGACTGGTTCTTGGGAGAGGCCTAGGAATGGTGTGTCTATCTTCAACATTCCCATGTGTCCTGCCTGGTGCAGTGTTGTGAGCAGCTAACCCCAAGGGACCCAGGCTGCAGCAGCAGGGCTTTCCTAGGGTTGGAAACAATAGTAATCCTACAGAACTCTGAATTCTGTGTTGGTTCTAGAAATGGTGAAAGGGAAAAAAAAACCACCAAACCTTTGCTCTAAAGATGCTTGGAAATAAATAAAATGTCAGTCTTGGACAGAGGAAGAATTGCCATCAATGCTTCTAGTATTTGTACAGGCAGGAAGCAGAGCAGAAAGACCTGTGACCTCCACTGCTGCTCCCTCAGGCTCCTGGCACCTCAAGACCTGCATTAGAACTGTCTGTTACTTGTTCCCCTGAGTCCAGAGATCCCCAGTTCCAATATTCTGCTTCAAGTTTACACAGTTCATATCTGTTATGTTACCCATTCCTCAGTGCTGGCATCTATCAGGGAGCAGAACTCTTGGCTAGCCCAGTCCAGACACAGAATGGTTTTTAGTTGCATCTGTGGCTGGTCTTCCTGGATTCCTAGAGTTGGCCCAAGATGATGGTCAGGCCCAGGGCTGCAAAGTCATTTAATACTCTGTAGAAACTCCTTGTGTGTAACTACCCCTCCACAGTCCATGCTGCTGGCTGTCCTCTTCCCCTGACACAGGGGCTGTGTAAGTACAGGAATAAGCTCCTAGGGATGAGAGATAGACTTCTGGGTTCACACTTCACCTTTATCTTTTGGAATCCTCCCAATTGCTTCATGATTGATGGAAGAAAAGAACATTGTTGGGTCAGTTTTAGTCTGCCAACTCTTCAGAAGTCTTGGAATAAGGTGATTTGTCTGTTTTCCTTTCTAAATACCTTTTCTAAGTTCATTCTTTCTAAGGCCCTGGAGGCATTTTTGTCTCAGTGCTACAGTGAGCCAGTGTCGGTGTAAGCTTGTAACAGTATCTGCTGGAACACATCTGCATCCCCTTAATTCTCTCAGCTGGCTTGCATCGAGTGCTGAAAGTTCTTTGTTCCTACTCTGGATATGGATTTTTTTTCCCTTGAAGTCTTGCATAATTGGGAAGTTTGATTTCTACTTCCTATGTGTTGCTTTTATGGCAGCTATGCATAAGACAGAAAGAACTGGCTTTGGTTGTTGGACCCAAGAGGGAGTTTGTGTTCATGGGAAAAGACAGGCAGCTTATGTTTTGGAGTTGTGCTGGAATCAGCAGAACTTCACTGAGGACTTCTTCAGACTTTTTCTCCCCCCCCCACAATATTTGAAGTACCTGCTCGGAAGTGTTAAAAGGCAGTTAAAAACAGGTCTGGAGAAGAGGGACCTGTGTAAAATGTGAAGATTCAGGAATGTACAGAACCTTTGCATTCCTTCCTGGTGATATGCCCCTCCTTTGACATGGTGTATTTTAAAGCAGAAGACTAAAAATGTAACTTAAGTTTGCTTATATTTAACTTTTTTTAATAATCTTGCAGGGGGGAGCCTAAAACGTGGTATGGAGCCCCAGGGTACGCAGCTGAGCAGCTGGAGGATGTAATGAAGAAACTTGCTCCAGAGCTATTTGAGTCCCAGCCAGATCTCTTGCACCAACTTGTCACCATAATGAACCCGAACACTTTGATGGCCCACGGGGTGCCTGTATGTGTCAGACTCCTGTGCTACTCCCCCAACCAACCCTCTTTGATTGGAACTCTACTTAAAGTTGATAATTGAAGCCACTTTTATTACAGAGGTGGTGTGGTGGTTTCCATGTGTGTTGCATCTTCCTTACCCACTAAAATGTGCCAGTGTGAACAGATGGGCAATGGAATTATTGCCTTTGGAATCGACTGGCAGACTCTTCTCTGGAGATCCATCTTGGATATTTCTATTTCTGTGTCTCAGCTGAAAGGTTTAGGCTTTACCTTTGGAACAATGGCAGGAGCTCTTGTATGTCTGTTCAGTCAGACAGTTTTTTTGGCATAGAGTTTCTGTCAAGGCCCCAAACCCCATTCTTCCTTTATTTTGTCATCCACATTCTCTTATTTTTCCTGGATAAGTCCTTAGGTATTTAAAAAACATTTTTTCATCAGATTTCATCTTATTCCATACTAAGTTATTCATGGGAATTATGTCCCTTTACAATTTAATTGGCTTTTGATGAGCTGACCTTGGGACTTAAAGGAAAATCTGGAAAAAGCAGCAAAATTTTTTGTCTCCTATGGTAGCTTACAAAATGAAAGGATGCAGGATGACTTGCCTGCTTTCATGCTGACTGTATGGCCCCAAGAGTCTTAGATGAGCAATAATATGAATGTTAAGGTTCCCAATTTCTCTTCCCCTTCAGCTGCACATTGGAGAGAGCTGGATCTGTGTTGACCCTAACCCTGAGGTGTGAGGAGCACAAGGCCCAGGCAGCCCACTTGAAACTGTTCAGAGAGGGATGTGGCTGAGTGGAACGCAGGCTTCCCAGGGTTTTATGTGATACTTTATCAGCTGCCAGTTGTAATTCTTGGGCTTGTGGTTTAAACTCTCAGAAGTCCTCACAGAAGTTACTGTGAGTTGGAAATCCATGTTCTCCTCACCAGGTGTGTTTGGGTGTGAGCTGACACTGGCCTGTCTGCCCCTCCAGGTGTACAGAACCAACCAGTGTGCAGGGGAGTTTGTTATCACCTTTCCCAGAGCTTACCACAGCGGCTTCAACCAGGGCTTCAACTTTGCTGAAGCTGTGAACTTCTGCACCGTGGACTGGGTATGTTCCAAACCAGTATTTTCCCTAAGTGAGCAGTTCCAAAGCAGTTCCTAGCTGCTATATAGCTCTGACTTATTGCTGATGCACAAATCTAGGCCACAGATCAGAAGGAGCCTGTTACTGTGTTTGCTGAAGGTTTGTCATGCACTGAACTGCAGGCTGCCTCTGGTTCTGAAGATTTAGTTTGGAATTATGTATCAGGGCTGATGTAGTTATTGCAGCAGGAGGGAGGCACAGTCCCATGCGTGTCTGGAGTATGAGATGCACCAGTGTTGCTCATTTTTGTGTCTCCAAATTTCATCTCAAATCAAAAGCTGGAATGATAAAATTTCCTAGTTTATTGCACTGGGAATTCTCTAAGAGGTGCTTTCTGCAGCTGGAAACCAAATCCAACTTGGATATCTTTTCTGCTTTAGCTTCTGTGATAAAGTTAGATAATACATGTAGCACATTAATAACAGTTAGACATTGATAGTCCTCTTGTGGGGGAAAAAAGTTGGAATTGCAAATGTGAGAGCATCCTCTTAGGTAACAGAGGTACTCTAGTTTTTAGGGAAAAACACCTTAATGAGAAGAGAGCAGAAAGTTCTCTAGTTCAGATGGAAGGTTTACAGAGCAGTGCATCATTCCCAGTAAGCTTCACTCAGCTCACTGAACTAGCAGAGATGGGCACACATTACAGTTATCAGGTTAGAGTTATTGAATAAGATCTTGTCTTTTTAAAAATAAACAGAAATTGAGGACAGTTGCGCCTAAGTTACAAGTAATTTTACCTTCACAGAAAGTGACCCAGACACACGGTGCTGTCTGATCTCACAAAGGTTCTTCTAAGCTTCTGATATTTCAAATTACTTCTCTTGTGTTTTTTTTTTCCCTCAAAAAGGTCTTGGCTATTTGTAAGTGTAGCCCAAATAAAACATTGCTGGATGTAAAAAACATTACTTAGAAGAGGGAGATGACTAATATTGCAAGAAAGTTCTTTGCACTTGACTGTGCTCACATGTCAGTTGGTTTGGTTTGGTTTTCCTCTTGTCCTTCTGTGAGTTTCATACTGGACCAAACACCTTGTTGTACTCTGAGCATCCCTGTCTGCCTACTGTTAAAATGGAGCCGACTGACCTGCCCAGCTCAGGATGAGCTGTGTGCTGTGCCTGCAGCCAGTTAGAGACATCAGTGCTCCCTGAGCCAGCAGTTTCTCATGCTGCAGCATGGTTCATGTCAGCAGGGGAAAGGCCCAGTCTGCCCTGCACCTGCATGGGATGGGGCATCCCTCAAGTGGTGGGTACAGGCCAGGCTTATATACTTGTCCTTTTGATGCTTCCTTGGCCTCGGTGCATTTTTATCTTGGATCTTCCTGAGCCCACTGCGGTTTAGTCATTTAGTAGCCTTTAATTACAACCTCTGCAAGAGACACCCATAGAGTCCACTGGGAAAGAGCCATAAGAATTCCTGGTGTGCACAACTTGGGATCTTGATTTCTCTAGTTTTACACTCTGAAGTATGAATGTTGTTGCTGGAAGGATTTGTCTGGGGGCAGTTTCTGGGTAGTAGCATACAGAGGGATTCCCTTGATGTCCTTTCCCAAGTGCACCCTGTGTCTGCCCCGCAGCTGCCCCTGGGCCGGCAGTGTGTGGAGCATTACCGGCTGCTCAACCGCTACTGCGTCTTCTCCCACGACGAGATGATCTGTAAAATGGCTTCCAAAGCAGATGTCCTGGATGTTGTGGTGGCATCTACAGTCCAGAAAGACATGGCTATTATGATAGAAGAGGAGAAGAGGTTGCGTGAGAAGGTTGATAAACTGGTGAGTTGTGGGAAATGATGGTTTGGGTGGGAAGGGACTTCAAAGGTCATCTCGTTCCATCCCCTGCCATGGGCAGGGACACTTTCCACTAGACCAGGTTGTTGCCAGCACTATCCAACCTGGGCTTGAGCACTTGGAGGGATGGAATTCATTATAATGAATGCAGTAACAGTTGAAACAGTGATGTGAGAACATGCTGGTTCTTGTACTGGGGTGTCAGAGGCTTAGAGGTACTTAGTCCCTTCCTAAGTTGTGGATTTCAGAGGAGCACCTGGGTAAAGAATCATTGATCATGCACCTCATTTTAGTACCTGCCCTTTAATGTTGCTCAGAATGTCACTTTATAGATAATATTTGTGCTTCCAGTCATTTGGTCAGAAAAGCTGATTTTTTCATTAACCAAGATTTCTGTCTACCTGAGTTGAATATCTTATATCTAAACTTCATTATTCTTTTGATAAATTCACCTTTTGATGTTTTAGCTTGGAATAGCCTCTTCTTTGGAACAGTCACTTTTTCATTAGGCTTTGATGTGACACTCTTGCAGGGAGTGACTGACTCAGAGAGGGTGACATTTGAGCTGTTCCCTGACGATGAGCGACAGTGCCTGAAGTGTAAAACCACCTGCTTCATGTCAGCAGTTTATTGTCCCTGCAAACCTGGGTTGTTGGTGTGCTTGTACCACGTTGAGGACCTCTGCTCCTGTCCCACCTACAAATACAAACTGGGGTAAGCTTGAGGTAGTAACTAACACCATGATCTGGAGATAGTATTGTGTTTGTAGCTACTGCGGTTTGGTAATCTCTGCTGCCAGTGGGGCTGCTCTCTGTTTCTGTTTCAGTCCTTTGCAAATCCAGTGCCCCAACAACAATGGGACTGTTTTGTGCTCACACACAAAGCCTCTTCAGCATTCAGCTCTTTTTGCTCTATAATGGCAAAAATTGTTGGCTAAGTTAGTTTGCATTTTTATTTTTAGCAACCAGGTCATTGTCCCTTAGATTCAGTCCTTGCCAAGGAGTATTGTTTTGCTTTTTGGAGCTTTCCTTCCCGTTGTTAACTTTGCTGTGCTCTTTAGTGTATCTTTTGTCCTACATGGCTGTAGCTTGCTCTAAGACAGTGTCCAAACTCCTTAATTGTCCCATAGAAATTGCTTTTTGAAGCAATCACAACATTAAAATTATCTCAAAAGGAACACGGTGTGGTTGTAAGGTCTTAATTGTGTAACCCTGAGTGCACAGAAGCTTATTTCTGTGTTGTACTGACCAACACATCTTAGAATTACCAAATGGTTTGGTCTGGAAGGGACCTTAAAACTCATCTCATTCCATCCATGCCATGGGCAGGGGCACCTTCCAGCAGTCCAGGTTGCTCTGAGCCCCATCCAACCTGGGTCCTCGTGCTGGTGCCCTCGTTGCACCGTCGTGCAGCCGCGGTGTTGCGGGAGGTTTGAGTCATGTGCTGCCCGCAGGTACCGCTACACCCTGGAGGAGCTGTACCCGATGATGAACGCGCTCAAGATGCGCGCCGAGTCCTACAACGAGTGGGCTTCCAATGTCAACGAGGCCCTGGAGGCAAAGATCAACAACAAAAAAAGTGAGGATTTTACCTACTGCCTGTAGCACATCATTTAAAAGGACTATTTTTTCAGTGTTTAGTTTCCAAACTGTAGTAACTCTTTTCTTATGTGATAATCAAAAGAAATCATTTATCACTTCATGTTTTTAAGTAAATATTTTAGCTGTTACAGTCCCAGAAATGATGCTGTCTCTGTGTGACAAGACCGTAAATCATTTTGACACAAAGTGTAACTGAAGTAGAAATAGAAATACATTTAATGTGTTGTGTTTCTAAGCCTTACTATGGAAAATCCATCACAAAGGGAGACTTAACCTGTCTTCCCAACAGGTCTCATCAGTTTCAAGGCTTTGATAGAAGAATCAGAAATGAAAAAGTTCCCAGACAATGACCTGCTGCGACACCTCCGGCTGGTGACTCAGGATGCAGACAAATGTGCCTCGGTGGCCCAGCAGCTGTTGAATGGCAAGAGACAGACCAGGTAAGTGCCACTCCATGTGTGCAGCAAAATTGGGCCACCAGAGGTGGATGTCAGTGGCCAGTGATGGGTGCTAGTGCTCTGCAAGACTTAAAAATTAAAAGAATCTTTGTCCTCAGCAGAGCTGTCTTTGACAGGGAGATCCAGCTTTACTATATGCAATAAGTTAAACATCATGAGTTTTCAAATCTCTTCTTCCTCTGTGTTTGACAGTTTGTAAATTCATTCCAGTGTTCCCCGAAAAGACAGAATGGTGTGGTATGTCTGACAAAGTAACGCTCAGCAAGATACAGTCCCCTTGTCTTTGTGCTGTGGGCACTGTAAATCTGTCCATAGAGCAGGTGTTGTGTTCATTACCCTCTGTACTGTGGAAAAACAATGTGCCTTAACTCCCTGAGCTGCTGCTGGTGGGAATGTTGTACAAGAGCTCTGAAAAAATACCTGCTCTTTACATTGAATCTTTTAGACAGGTTATTTGCTCAAGGGATTTGAAGTAAGGCAGTGTTCTTTGTGAACTGCCTACCTGGTCCTGCTGGCACTCCATGTCTGAAATAAGCTGAAAAGAGCCAGAATAGAAGACTAAGGCCAGTTCTCCTCATTGCACAAGTCTAGTTGTGCCTGTATTGATATAGGAGCCTTTCTCGAAGGATTCACTAATTACCATCTTCTGTTGTGTCATTCTTCACCCATAGATCCCAGACTGGTGTGTGTTGGAATTGACCTTAAAGCTCATCTGATTCCATCCACCCCTGCCATGGGCGGGGACACATTTCACTAGACCAGGTTGCTCCAAACCCTGTCCAACCTGGCCTTGGCCACTTTCAGGGAGGGGGCGGCTGCAGCTTCTCAGGGCACCCTGTGCCAGGGCCTCCCCACCCTCACAGAGAACAATTCCTTCCCAATATCCCATCTAACCCTGCCCTTCTTCAGCTTAAAGCCATTGATTAGGGCACTCAGACTCATCATGGGCACACTGAGCCTTGCAGGATGGTGATTTCTAAGAAAATGTTGGGTTTATGTGTGTGGAGAACAGTATGGTTCATGTCCACCAATCTTAAGTGTGATGTACTTCAGAAAAAATTGATTGTCATTTGTTCCATTTGGAGAATTTTCACCCATTTCTGCTGCTTTGAACAACGTGGTGTTTGTTGGAGGAGTTGTCTTTTGTGCTGGTGGAAGTGCACATGTGGTTCCTGCATGTCACCTGCCTCAGCAGGGGTCACAGAGCTCCTCACTCCTGTGCTCTTGCAATACATTGAAGACTGACTTGGAAGGACTTTGGGGGCAGAATGTTCTGTCACACTGTCTGTAGCTGAATATTGCTGTCACACTTAGACATGTTTCTTGTTTTCCTTCCTGGTGTTCCCTCTGTAAGCCTTTGTAGTAGGAACTTGATAAAAATTCACTTTTGCTGTCCTGCACACACAGGAGGATGAAGCCTCTGTCACAGCAACATAAAAATACTGCAATAGGGAATGAGAAGTTCAGCACTCCCACAGGCATGACTTCTGCCAGATAGGGAACTTCCAACCTAGAGATTTTAGGCACCATCGTCAAAGGACTTGTCCACTTCTGATCTCCTCCTTCATTTGATGTTGAGCCATCTGGCATCCCCAGTCTGTGTTCTCCCATCCCTCGTGCTTGTTCAGGTCTCTCAGTGCTGAACCGGGAGCAGCAGCCAAGCCCTTCCCAGCTCCTCTGTGCCAGATGGGTCCTTCCTGCACTGAATGTGTCCCTGACTTTGTTTAAACTGAGGATAGCTGGGAGCAATTCTTATTTTCATCTCCTTGACTAGGTCTGTTCTTTTGTCACCATGAGAGGCTCTCAGCCTTCCTCACAGCTGGGCCTGCCAGCTCCTGCAGCATCCCAGACTGTGACAAGTAATTGACCCTGTGCTGCTGCTGTACACAGTGTTGGGCAGTGCTTGCATTGAGATTCTTATTTGCTCTAGAAGAGGTTTTAGTCCTTCTCTCACAATTTCTTCTTGAATCTTTTTTGGCATGTTTCTGGGAAAAGTCCAGTTTCATGTCTTCATAATTTTTAGTTGTTTTAAAACCTGTGTTACTTGATTATTTTTTTTCTTACAAGGTTGAAGTGGGGAATGCTCACAGCTTTTGAAGGAAAATATAAAGAAGATAATTACCGGCTTAAAATCTTAATACATGTTACATCACATGCAGATTGATATGCCTGGAGCTCACATCTGCAGGATGCTTGACAACCTCCATCACACCCAGTGCCAGGTGTTGGTTAGGAAAGATTCTGGGTTCTGCCAAAAATTTGATGTGTGCTTTTGGCAAACTTTATATTGTGGACTGAGCATTTTGGTCTGATCCTGATTTTGGAAGAGTCATGCAGGAGACTTGTCTCCTGTAGGAAGGTTGTTCCTGTCAGTCACAGCAGTCATTGACATTGGGGGATCTTCTCCAGTGCAGTAAACACAGCAGTTCATGGGGAGAAGACCAGGACAGAAGGTAGTAAATCCTAGTAAATCCTGTGACTCCTGCTCACCAGCTCCTCTGCAGTACCTGAAGAGATGCAAATGTGCTGTACATCCCTGTTTGCTCTGGTTGTCTTGGTGCTGGGGGATTAAATACTCACAGCTGCTGGCTTGGAGATGTTCTGTGAACATCTGAATGGGGCTGGAGCACAGTGTGGCCCTTGTTCTCCTGGCTCTGGAAGGCAGCAGTGTTCCTGCCGTGCTGCCCTGTTTTGCCTGTCTATCCCCTATCTTCTCTAGGTCTCCTGAGGCCTGTTCTGCTCCTTAGAGTCTCTGAGAGTTTGTGCTTGGAGACCTTTGGGATTAATAACCCTGGATGAACATGGGTTTGGCTTCTGTCTATGGTTTTTCTTAGGCTCACGTAATTTCTGATTTTCAAAAACATCTTGTGACAGCTTTGGCATTTAGATATGTATATGTATATAAATATTTATGTATTTAAAAACTTGTGCTTTTTCTTGGAAGACGCTGTGGAGCTTACTCAAAAACCGGTAGAACAAAGCAGGCTGTAAAGAAACCTGTGTTGTACCTGAGGCTTTGAATTCATTTTATTGTTCAGCTGACTGTGGGCTTTGGAACTCTCAATGTGATCCTGTGTATCCGTTAAAAATACCTATTTTTAACACGGAATGGTAAATTAAAATTTATTTTATAGAGTTCACATTCCAGTCATGCTGGCGTATCCTGCTGGGCTGTTCTCCTCTTTTGTATAAATAACACACTGTGGATTCAACTGGAGCCAGCATTGTAAGGGATCTCTTTCCTTTTCTGTTCAGGGTTCTCAGACCTCATTAATACTGGCTTGAGTTTAGAGAGGCTTTTAATATTGGGCCATTTGTTAACACTTATAAGCCACTCATTTGCTACAAAGCTTTTAGATAAAAATAAAAATGCTGATTTCAGTGTAGAGAGGATTTTTCAGAAGTGCCTACACAACCTGTCAATTTAAAACCCATTCAGAATTGGGATTTGTTCTCTTTTGGTGTGGACATGGGCAGAGCTGACTACAATAGCTACTGCAACATAACTGAATAGTTTATCCACAGCTGCTTTGTGTTCTGGAAAAAAAGCTTAATTTTATTCCATAATAACCAGTGCCCTTCCAAGGCTGAGTGGTTGTTCCAGAATCCTGTTTAATATGAGTGTTTCAACAATAGCTCGTTCTGCAGTGGCAGACTGAGGTTTCCCACGTGTGTGAGCCCTGGGCTGCTTGGATGCATGTGAATATTCTGCTATTCCTGAAGAAGGCTTGGCTGACATCAAATCATAAGCAGATGTCAGGGAATCAATAAATCACAGAATGGTTTGTGTGGGAAGGGACCTTAAAGCTCATCTTGTTCCACTCCCTGCAGAGACACCTTCTACTAGACCAGGTTGCTCCAAACCCTGTCCAGCCTGGCCTCAGAGTTGATGTTCTGATGTTTATTTTTCTCTTTGGTGATAAGCTGAAGGCTGAATGTGTCATTGCAGGTACCGCTCCGGGGGAGGGAAGTGTCAGAACCAGCTGACGGTGAACGAGCTGCGGCTCTTCGTGAGGCAGCTCTACGCCCTGCCCTGTGTCCTCAGCCAGACACCACTGCTGAAGGTAACTGGGGAAGCCTTGGGAAGGGAGCAGGAGCATTTACAGAGTGATGGGTTTGCACTGCCTTCATCTCCCATCTCGCTGTTTGCTCCAAGAGTTAATACTGGGCACTGGCAGGCTGGGGTGACTCGTGCACATGGGACGCAGAAGAAAGGAGCTCTGACCAGCTACTGTTTGTGGTCAGCAGAGTTTTATACTGCACTGGCAAATCAAACCATTCATGTTGTGTGAAGGATTGTAGGAGAAGGAGCAGGATGACCTGGGTAACTACAGTTAAAAGTTTGGGGTCAGTTAACTGCTCTGCTCTTACGAGTAAAGCCAGGTTAATCTGAGAACATTCAAACTCCCCAGTGCTCTGAGGGACAGCTCTGTCATCCTTTCCACTTTCCTTCTTTGTTAATCCAGAATCAGCTTTCTCAGTCTTGTAATTAGATCCCTCTTCGTGCTCTCTAACCACATTCCAGGAAACCCCACAGATGACTCCAGCCAAACCCAGCCGAAGCTGGCCAAATCCTCTCTCTAGCAGAGAACCTGCTGCTGCCTGGAGTCAGATCACTTTGAATCCCACCACCACCAGCTGTGCTGGTTCTGTGCTCCCCACATGATGAGCCCTCAGGCAAACTGAAAGTAATTCAAGGTCTTGTTTCAGAATTTACCAAAATGTTCCATATCACACTGAGGGGTAATTAAAAAAGAATTCTGTGCAGCTGCAATTCCTGTCTTAAAGGAGAAGGGCTTTGCATATTCGTGACACTTGAAACCAGGAGATGCCGTGTCCAGTTCTTGAACTGTCCCTCAAGTATCCACCCAACACTGAGACACCAGATGGTGCCATGGAAATGAATGGGAACAAACCAGTTCTACTCAGCTTTGACTGCTGCTTTGGAAGCTTTATCTGCCCTGCATTGTGTGCATCAGATTCGATGCAGGCCTATTTACAGTTATTTGTTTGTAGCACTGAAGCTGTGAAGTTTTCTTGCTGGTTGAAAAACAGAAATTTGGAAATGCCAGACATGCAAACAGTTCCTCTCCATCTGGCATTCCTGAACAGGGGAATAACAAACACATATGGTCAGAGTGTTCCTTTGTGTCATCCTCAACAAGCCTCAATTATATGTCATTGTGCAAATTCGGCTGTTAATATAAATGACCAACATTACTGGAGATGGGTTCACAATTCAGTCTATCTCTAAAAAATGTTTGATTCCGTGCTGGGAGAAGTTGCCCACCCTGGGAAACAGCCTCACTGGCAAAATGCCAAGGTGTCAGCTGTGAGGGAAGAACTTCCTGCAGGAACAGCATTTCAGGCAGCACTGGGAGTACTGGGCAGGTTGCTTCATACAGAATAATCCCAGCCTTCACTGTGGGATTGCTGTGGATGACTGTCCTTTATCCTGGGGAAAGTGCAAACAGCCCCAGAAATACGTTTTGGGGTAATGAGCTGCTGAGTCATGGAGAGAGAGAAGGTGTTGCCGTGCATGAGAGAGTAAAATGCCTGTGGCTCACTGGGACTGTGGGGTGTAGCTCAAAAGCCTTAGCAGTGCAGCAGAAATGAACCTCAGAACCTCAGAAATTCTGTGCCTTTCCCAGTGTTTTGTAAAGCCTTCATATTCCTCACCTTGCTGTTCCTCAGCTGCCCAAACCATTCCAAAGCAAAGCCAGGCAGCAACACCCATGGAATGCTCAATTTCCCTTTCCATCCCTTCTGTTCTCTGGAGCCCTCTTTCTGGCAGCCTGTCACTGGGATTGCCTTGTTCTGGCCATGCTACATGTGAGGAGGTGCTGGTGACAGTGTGTTGAAGGCACTATTGTTGTGTTTCAGCCCTCGGGATAATTTGCCATGTGCCATTTACAAAAAGCTCCTGGTACTTTTTCTAATGTTTCTACACCTCCTTTCTCTGGCACATATGGTTAAATATAAGTTATTAATTGCATCTAACCCCTCCCCTTATTACGAGGCGCTGGGGCTGGTTGTAGCGGCAGTTGCAGGGTGTGGTTGGCTGGAAGCTTGGGGGTTTTCTTTGTGTCTTTCGTGCTTGTTATGGTTTATTTAGGGGGGATGTTGGTAGTGTTTGTTTATTCAGTGTCGTTGGCGGCGGATCCTTACCCAGAAGCCTGGGCCAACTGGGGTGTTGTTGGTTATGGCCTTGGAATGGGGTTGGTTGTGGTGATGGGGCTTGCTATAGGGGGTGTGTTGGGGTTACTAGCAGACGAGGGGACAGTGAATAGTGGGGGTCTGTTGTCAGTCTGATCAGATGGCACAAGGTACACCGCCTTGTGCCAAAAAAAAAGAAAAAAGCAACACTATAACATTAGGCTATCACAATGAAAACTCTTAAATCATTCATAATTAAGGAAGGTTCCAGGAGCAAAAAACTTGCACAACTTGGCAGGAGAAATAAAGGAAATAGGAGACATACATCTGGATAATTTGCCATGTGCACTGTGGCATTGCAGCAGGGGGTTTGCCAGGAGCCTGTGCTCCCATTGTTAACCCTGAGCTTCCATGGTCAAGCAACTTGGCAGAGGACTTTTCATCTGCTTCATTGTTGCATTTGTGTATTTCAGGATCTCCTTGACCGTGTGGAAGCTTTCCAACAGCAAAGCCAAAAGCTCCTTTCTGAAGAGATGCCCAGTGCTACGGAGCTGCAGGAGCTGCTGGACGTCAGCTTTGACTTCGATGTGGAGCTGCCGCAGCTGCCGGAGCTGCGGGCGCGGCTGGAGCAGGCGCGCTGGCTGGAGGACGTGCAGCTGGCCTGCTCCGAGCACAGCTCCCTCACCCTGGATGACATGAGGCGCCTCATCGACTCTGGCGTGGGGCTCGCGCCCTACCCGGCAGTGGAGAAGGCCATGGCCAAGCTGCAGGAGCTCCTCACCGTGTCCGAGCATTGGGATGACAAAGCCAGGAACCTGATAAAGGCCAGGTAGAGCTAAATCTCAGTGTTGCATTTTGTAGTTCCATGAGTTGGAACTCTTTGTTTCAGATGGAAGTGCCGTGGCTCCTGGAGGGGCTCCCCTTTGTTCATCCAGTTCATCCAGTTCCCATGAAGGCAAAGCTTGTGCCAGCCAGAAGGGATGGGGCTGGAGGAGGGGGATGAGGGATGGAGCAGTTTCAGGTGTCAGGGCTGCCTTGCAGTGTTTGTGTTGCTCACCCATCTTGTGTAAATTCTCCTTGTGCCACAGTGTCGTGGTTTGATGCTGGTGCAATGCCAGTGTCCCCAAAAAACTCACTTCCTTATCAAACCAGGACACTCAGGAAAGGGGTTTAAGGTGCCTCTTCCTTCTTTTCCACCTTCTCCCCTCCCCAGTTTCAGGCTGGAGGACACGTGTTCAGGTCAAGCTCAGATAGGTACCACCAGCAGGTAAAACTTCATAGTCCATAGAGTCCATGTAGGACTATTTCTAACTAATAAGGAGAAGATTTCTCCAGATTAATTGGTGCAGGGAAGAAGGAAATAAGCTAAATGCATCCTTACTAAGAAAAATTTTCTTGTGGTTTTTACCTTCTGATTTATAAAGTAAAACAGGAGAGAGCACAGTATACTTAAAATTAGGAACGTGGCACAAACTAATGTGCCAGATTTCTTCCCTCAAGATTCCTTTCTTTTTTTTATTTTGTCATACTTGAAGTAGTGGAGCATTTCTTACCCACTACTAATCACAGTGTTTTTGTAAGACAGCTTCATATAGCACATTACTGACTAAGCTTTGGGTTCAACATTTGATAGGAAGCTGTGTTGTATCTCTCTAAAACCTCAGAATCAAACTGGGAAATACAGAAAAGCCCATTTCAGGGTTTTAACCATCTAATGCAGAATCTCTCAGCTGGTGCTGGTCTGGGGTTTGGTGGGTTTCTGTCATCCAAAAGTTAATAAAAGGAACATCTTCTTAAAGTCCAAGTGTGAGAATATTTCTAGTAGGAGGCTAGAGTAAGCAAACAGATATTTCTAAATCCCCCGTGCTCCTGACCCCCCAGCTTTGCTGGGTGCAACTAGTACTGAACATCATCAGTAACATCTTCAGTTGGTGTGGCCCTCTGATTTTAACAACCCAGGTGAGTGGAAGAGCCCCCCTGTAAGCAGCATCTCCCATCTGGGCTGTTGTGCTCCCCCAGGCCCCGGCAGTCCCTGAGCAGCCTGGCAGCAGCAGTGAAGGAGCTGGAGGAGATCCCAGCCTACCTCCCAAATGGAGCAGCACTGAAGGATGCCGTGCAGAAGGCCAAGGACTGGCTGCAGGAGGTAGAGGCTCTGCAGGTACGTGAGCCTGGCTACTGGGCAGGGACAGTGACCCTGCTCATGTCACCAGAGCCACCCCCCACCCTGTGTGTGCTCCTGGGCTCTGGTGTCCCTCTGACTCTGAGCACCCAGTCTGGGACATTGGTTACCTCAGCCATGGTGCAGCTGCACTGCCCTGGTTCTTGCTTCTGTTTCTGGTCTGTATTCCTTCACCTTTGCTATTAACTACCTGCAATAAAATCTATAAAACAGCTATTGGTAAAAATCCAAAGTTAAAAAGTTACTGCATTATGGAACTTCACCTTAAGGTCACTGTTTCTGAGTTGCTCAGTAACAACTCCTTGTTAATCACATTTTTGTGCTACACTGAGGTACAGAGTGGTGATACAGAAGTAGTTCCTGGCTCAGCCTTGCATGTGCTCAAGCCAGGGGTCCGTGGGACTGGCCAGAGCAGATCAGGGTGGCACTGGGATAGTCTTGATTTCACATTTTGATGTAAATTGCCAAATATTTTCATTTGTCCTCATTTTTTTTCTATAAAGTGAGCTCTAATCTAAGTTAGGGGTATTTTCAGGCCCATCTGGCCTAAATTCAGCTTTCAATAAAAATTTATTTTGAGCTCTTATTTAAAAAACTAATTTTCTCAGATTTAAATATTTTCAAGGAATAAAATTAATGTAATACTAACTTTCATTTGAGGGATGTCTTGAAAGAATTTGAGTGATTTTTTTTTTCTTGGCATTTGCTAATCTCTTGGTCTGGACTCTGAAATTCGGCCTCCTGAATATGGAAAAATATTTCTGTCTGCACCAAGAATTTCTGCTTTGGTTCTGTGAAGGTTTTGTTAAATGCTTGCAGTCACTGTGACTTGCAGGAAGTTCTTGGTATCAGGACCTTGAAGTTGCTAGAGGTGTTGGGGTTGTTTTGGTGAACATTTCTCCAGTCCCACATCCACTGCCTGTTCTAGAAATTACCTCTGGAATTACTCTTGTGCTGCTTTACCTCTGGGTGTGTGGTGCCTGCATTGCCTGAGCTGTGGGGTGCCAAGGGGATGGCCAGAGCTTGCTCCCTAGTGGCACACAGGATACTGGGGGTGGTTCTCACTCTTGGCCTGGCACAGCCTGGGTTAAACTTGCCTTCTGGTGCTGGAGCTCCTTGCAGTACCTGAAAGGAGGCTGGAGCCAGGGAATCAAGAGTTTCCTCCCAGGGAACAAGGGACAGGATGAGAGGAAACTGCCTCAAGTAGCACCTGGGGAGGTTCAGGTTGGATGTTGGGGAAAATTTCTTCACTGAAAGGAGTGGTCAGGCCCTGGCACAGCCTGCCCAGCGTAGAGTCACCATCCCTGGAGGGATTTAAAAGGTATGTGGATGTGACACTTGGGGACAAATGTTGGCTTTGGCAATGATGGGTTAATTGCTGAAATTGATCTTGGAGATCTTTTTTTAATGTTAGTAACTGTATAACTTTATTATTTCAGAATTATTTTGATTTTCTGCTGTGAATACACTGTGAGACTGGGAGGCTGCTTATATTGTTGGCAGTCTCTGATTTTGTTCTATTATCTTTTTAAAGAATCACTTGGCAAGTGTATTCTTTCTTCCCAGCCCTCAATGTGTTGTTAGTTTTGTCTGATGGTCAATGACTAAGTGCACAAGCAGCACAAATGTTGGACTGATAGTGTGCAGGTCACTGAGCTGTCTGAGCATTAAATTCATTTTTACAAGCTCTGCCCTGAATTCCTTGAGTGACTGCTGTGACTTGGGCAGTGCTGTGTGCTGGGTGCATCCAGCATCTCCTCATGTCCCCCCTGGCAGGCTGGGGGCCGTGTGCCCGTGCTGGACACGCTGGTGGAGCTCGTCACGAGGGGCCGGTCCCTCCCAGTGCACCTGGACCACCTGCCCAGGCTGGAGGCCCTGGTGGCTGAAGTGCAGGCGTGGAAGGAGTGTGCAGCAAACACGTTCCTGTGTGAGAACTCTCCATATTCCCTTCTGGAGGTGAGGTCTGGGTGGGGATCAGCTCAGTCATGCCTGTGCATTTACTGCCCCCTCAGTGTGTGCCCAGGAGGGGGCAGTAAATATTAAGTAAAAAAAAATATTTGCAGAATTGCTTTAGGATTACACTAACTATTTTAATAAGAACTTTTCTTAGTGAGCTATAGCTCTAATAATAGTTTTAAACTTTTAAAATGCTTAAGATTTAGCTATGTTTTCTCTATTCTTCTTAATCAGTGGCTAACGAGAGCAGGCAGTGCCAATGTCTAACATTTTCCATATGAATATGGGAATACTGATAAATCTGTGGCACTGGATTAACTCCAGTGCATCAGGCCGAGCTACAGGTGAGCAGGTTCCTACCTGCTCCATCCTCCTCAGGTTCAGGTGTGCCAGGGTGAGGCTGGACTGTGTTTGCTGCCCCTCTGGAGATGTGGCTGTGTCACACCTGCAGTCCATGAGCAATGTACACTCTGCCCAGCACTGAGGCCCTCTGAGCCCCCTCCTATTGGGACAGACAGGAATGTAGGGCAGGCCCTGGAATCTCTGTTCTTTCCCAGGGTTTGCAGTTTCAGTCCCGTGGAGGCTGTTCAGCATTTTGTCTCTCTCTCCCTCTCTCTCCCTCTCTCTCCCTCTCTCTCCCTCTCTCCCAGCAGTCTGGGTAAAACACAAGGGTTGTTTGGGTCTGGGCATTTTACAAAACTGAAGTTTGAACTTCCCAGCTCTCCCTACCATCCAGATAACCTCATCCTAATCCCTCGGATCTTTGATGGAGTAACTGCAGGAACCGTAGTTCTCACCAGTTGCCTGTGGCTGCATCCAGGCAGGAAGGTGCATTAGGAACAGTGCAGGTGTACGTGGGTGCATTAGGAACACTGCTGCATGTGGGACACTGCTGTTCTGTCCCTCAGGTGTTGTGTCCCTGGTGTGACATCGGGATGCTCAGTCTGAAGAGGAAGCAGAAGAAGCTGAAGGAGCCAGTGCCAAGTGGCAAGAAGAAAAGCACTAAACTGGAGACGCTGAGCGACCTGGAGCGGGCACTCTCTGAAAGCAAGGACACTGCATCTGCAGTAAGTGCTCAGATCTCTTCTAACTGGAATTTCTTCTGAATCCTTGAATCCTTGTTTCTGTTTGCCTCCTGTGCAGGAGTGTGGCTTCCACCCGGTTTTTACTCTGCTGCTCTGCAGGATTTCTGAACTGCACTTTGCTGTGTATGCTTCAGACTTCCCAAAATTGCTGTCAGTGGAAACATGTGTTGCTTTGTGCATTAAGCAGCCTCACAGTTAGCTAGGCAGTGCCTGTAGCTGAGCAAAACAAAAAATGGAGACCTGTTTTCCCCTACCATACCTAAACCTTATTAAAAATGGGATAGGGTTTGGCCAAGTCTGATCCTTTCAAAGAACACAATAATCCAGCACCATTTATAATTAAAACAAACATTCTAAATAATTAAAGAAATCTCATGAGTTATGTAGTCACTGAAACACTGCTCTGGGTGGACCAGACTCAGTTGCTGCTGGGACAGGGCCTCATTCCAGCAGACTTAGTGCAGAGCCTCTGCCTGGGCCAGGTAATGATGTCCTGTGGCTCATGAGGTGCAGTAGGGGCTCATTGGCTGGGGCTTGAGTGTCATTTAATGTGGGACATTTAAGTTTAACCTATGACAACTTACTTGACATTCTTACTTGCAGTGCTTTGGTGTTGGCCTCTCTTGTCTGACCCCCAGAGCTGCAGTGGTGTCCCTGTTGTGGCAATGTGGGGACAGGCTGGGCCCTGGGTCACTCTCAGCCCTCGGTGACTCCAGCACCCTGGCCAGGGAGACCCAGGGCACTCCCAGGGGCTGCACCCAGGAGTGGGAGGTCATTCAGTGTGGCAGGGTTTGCTTCTGACACACGAGGGGAACCAGAACCTTCCCACACTCCCAACCCAGCTCAGCACCTCTGTGCACATCAGAATGTGCTGTGTCCCAGTCCCACGTCTGCCCAGGATGGACACAGCTGAGTCCAGGAATTATGCCTGAAAGCTATGGTGTGAGAAATAACCACTTTGTATGTATTTATAAACCCTCCTCTGTGCATTTATATACATTATAAAATGCATAGAATTAATTAGTTGCAGCTGGTTTGCACAGCTTTTATGGAACTGAAATATATTGCTGTCTTTATAGGGGCTAGTGCTAAAGATTCCTGACAAAAGGATAATGAGCTTTTGCAGAGAGGGTAAACAGCACATCCAGGGTACACCTGAACTTTGTCTGCTGTTCACAATCCCCAGAGCAAGTTCATAGGTGAGGGCATGGCCCTGAGCACTGGGCAGCATGTACAAGGTGAGGGTGAGAGGTACATTTGCATTTGTAAAAACTGCCCAGGAAGCTTTCTGAGTATCCAGAGTCAGAAAGTTGAGAGACATTCCCAGAGCAGCGTCTGCAATCCAAACTTGCACTTCTTCAGGATTTCAGCTGCTTGAAGGCAGACCATGTGTTTGTATTACAAAACACAAAAGCTTGGAAGAGAGAAGGGGTTAGGAGCTATTTTTTTACAAAGGGTTAAGCCTTTTCTCTCAGGGCCTCATGAGAAAATGGAAGGGAATTGAAGTCACGCCACAGCACATTCCCAATGCTGCCCCTCCAATCCCATTTGCTGTCCCACTGCACAACCCCATCCTTGCTTCATTCCAACATTTAAAGCCCTGGAGACTGCTGTGTCTGCAGGGTGACAGAGCAGGGGGCACCCTGTTTGTAACAAGCAGTGCTCCCTTGGAGATGCCATCTGAGGGGTCCCAGTTGCTGGGGTGCCGGTCATCAGTTTCTCTGGGTCTGGATTGAAGGCATTTGAGATGATAGTTCATGTTCAGACTCAGGTGTTCATTATTTCTTATCAGTGAAACAGTCTCACTACTGTGAGTTCTGCAGCTTTTCATTAGAAGGCACAAAATGGCCAACAATCTCTTGGTACAAGGTCTTTTTAAGACTAAACTGTCCAATTAAGAACTGACACCTAGATTATTTTCCCTTTTAACCCAATAACTGATCCCACAGAGCCTGCAGTGCAGACTTTTCTGCCCAATTACAAAATGTCACCCAAACCCATGGAGAAGAAGGAAGAAGAAGCATGAAGAAGAAACCCAGGACGACACCCTGTGCCCTCCATCTTGCTTCCATCCACAACATACTAAAAATCCCAAACCATAAATTTCTCACCAAGTGATACACCTACACTACTCTCTATAATCTATTTCACACTTTTGTGGATTCTAGTCTATCTTAAAGTCTAGGAAACTTTCTCCATGAATGAGGGTCAAAGTGAGTGCTGTGTTGTGGAGGCCCTGGGGGCATCTCCTAAGTTACACCCCATTAGTTCCTTTCCCTGTTCCTATGTCTGAACAGGGTGTTCCTGAGCCACTCCCTCCCGTTTCCCTGATTGCCCCTCACCTTTATGCTGCCCCGAGACCAAGGTTAGCCCCCGGAGGGGAGAAGGCTGGACCCAAAATGGGTGTGTGGCTGGGACCTGAACATCTCACCGCGAGGCTGAGTTAAACATCTGTAGATATTATGCAAAGGCCCTTTTTGCTTCTTTACGTTGGACTTTACTAGCAGCGATTCAGGCCGCAACATTCCCCTGGGGGTCAGGGCACCTCAGAGCAGACAGACAAATGTTCCCTCTGGTGCCCTGGGTTTCCACAGCCATCCCTTTGCCTCCCTTTCAGATGGCCACGTTGGGAGAGGCACGGCTGAGGGAGATGGAGGCGCTGCGCGCCCTGCGAGCAGCCAACGAGCTGAAGGTGCTGTCGAGCGAGGAGGACGCCGAGCTCAAGGTGTGTCTGTGCCAGAAGGAGCCGGCTGCTCCCATGATCCAGTGTGAGCTCTGCAGGGGCTTCTTCCACACGGGCTGCGTGCCCGTGCCCGGCACCGCGCCGGGACCGCGCGCGTGGCTGTGCCCGCAGTGCCGCCGCTCCGAGAAGCCGCCGCTGGAGAAGATCCTGCCGCTGCTGGCGTCCCTGCAGCGCATCCGCGTGCGGCTGCCCGAGGGGGACGCCCTGCGCTACATGATCGAGAGAACTGTGAACTGGCAGCACAGAGCACAACAAATGTTGTATTCAGGGAATCTAAAACGCATCCAGGACAAAGTTGGCTCAGGATTACTGTACAGCAGGTGGCAAGGCTCGGCGGGACAGCTGCCGGAGACAAACAAGGTGAGGCCAGGGATGGGATTCTGGCACTGGGAGCACGGGGTCAGTGAGGACAGGGGGTGACAGGGTTTGGGTCTGCTGTAGCTCCCTACAAATCCCCACAAGGCAGAGGGTTTGTTCCTGCTTTACAGCTGCCAGGAGCTGGGTCCTGCTGTGCCCCTCAGCCAGGATGTGTGTGTGCCCCAGCAGCAGCTTCGTGCTCCCTTCTGCTGGAGTCCAGGAACAACTCCCAAAGAGCCTGTTTTTCCCCTCTCCTCTTCCAGCTCTTGTGTTCTGCTGTGGCACCACTAATGACAGAGCTGCTGAGTTATTGTTTTTGGAGTGCATACTTGTAGCCATGATATTTTCTGAAAAATCCTTTCCTTGGGATTTTTTCTCCTGAGAAGCTGTGAGGTCTCAGGAACAAAATGTAAACAATGATTTTCTGCTGCTGTGGAATGCAACAGGTGGATCTGTGATTGGTCTCATGCAGTTGTTTCTAATTAATGGCCAATCACAGTCAGCTGGCTTGGACTCTGTCCGAGCCACAAGCCTTTGTTATCATTCTTTCTTTTTCTATTCTTTGCTAGCCTTCTGATGAAATCCTTTCTTCTATTCTTTTTAGTATAGTTTTAATATAATATGTATAATAAAATAATAAATCAAGCCTTCTGAAACATGGAGTCAGATCCTCGTCTCTTCCCTCATCCTAAGACTCCTGCAAACATTGTCACACATACTATTCAGTTGGTCTTTATATTCTGCTCCTACAAGTATTCAAATAAGTGTTGAGAATTACTGACAGAGGCACAAACTGTCTTGTGCATTACCAGCTTGGCTCTCAGGCAAAGTTATTTTCAACAAAGTGGCTTCATCCTTTGCTGCCTCTCCTCACTTCCTCTAGACTTCCCAGGCTGAATATCCTGCTCATATTGCTGGGTTTAGCCACAGCAGCTGTTTCAGGTGGGGTAGCGAGGAAGTTTGTCTTTTTTCAGTGAAGATCTTTCAGCAAAAAGCACACATAAAGAAGGAAAGGAGGTAAAGAATTTTCCTGAGAATAACAAATGCAGAATAATGGCAGAAATCAAAGTTCTGTGCTGTATGAAGAACATGAAACACTCCAAAATGGAATGTACTCTGTTGGTTTTACATTTTGAAACACCTTAGTTTAGGTAGTCCAGTCCAGCTACAGTTAGGCTGTGCTTCTGTTTTTTCATTTACTAATGTTAAAACACAAACCATGCCACACCTGACAGGGTGTTGCAGCTGCTTCTCATTCACCCAGCTGTCCCAGTGGCTAGTGGATCAAATTTTTCAAACAGGCAAGTCAAGATATTAAAATATCTCTAGGTATTTATGAGATTTTTTCTGGTAATTTAGGTCTGAAAGTATGATTTTACTAGGTCAGCTAGTGTAGCTGAAAAGAACTGGCCAAGATTTTGGAAACAGAAGTTGATGTTTCGGCCAGAAATTGAAACAGTTTCATTTTATTTGCCTGATGGTGTTAGCTCAGCGTGGAGCTGTGAGGTTCCTCCCACCCAGAGCAGTGTAACCATTTCTGAGTGGTCGGGACCATAAGTCAGTAAACCTTCCAAATCAGGGTGTTTCTGGCTGAGCTTGCCTGGGTCTTTGTGATGGCATTTCCCAAGTCAGAGGTCCCTGGAAAGCTCAGTGGAAGAGCTTCTGAACAGGTCCCCTTTCCTGAGTCCCTCAGTGTGCCTGGGCTGGGGACCCTCCTGAGCCAGGCCCCAGTGCACCTCGGGGCAGGTGTGAGCTGAAACTTCAGTCTCCAATGGGTTTGAAGTGGTTTTCTGGTGAATCCAGTTCTCACCATGGCTGTCCTGTCCTGTCCCAGTTCTGCTCTCCCTGTCATCTGGGCTAATTCAGCACTCACTTCCACATAAGAATCTCTTCAGTAACCCCTGGAGTTGGGCTGCTTTGACACTGGCCAAAGTGAGGAATGTGGATGAGTTTGAAAAATTCCCTTGAGAGCAGCAGTGGGAATTGAGGAGAGCCTGTTCTGCAAGGGGCCCAGGCACTTGGGTTAGTGAGGCAGAGGGTGTTGTGGAAGGTTCCTGGTGAGATGCCCCTGGCAGTGTCAGGAGGTGCAGGGTTTGCTGTTGGTGTGTCCCTGCAGTCTTTTGGACCAGATACAAGATTTCAGTAGCTGTAAGAGAAACAAGTCTTGATCCTATCACAGTTATTCTGCATTTCAAACTCCATGTGTAGTGAAACTATCTGTGTTTTGTTTTCTAGGTGTCACAGACAATTGGGGCAATGTCATTCTCCATGCCTCATGACTGGGATAACAGAACCATGTATTTGCATTCTCCATTCTCTACAGGACAGCACTGCATCCCACTTCATGGTTTGTAATCTTCACTTTGGTTTGGGAGGTTTCCCCCTGCCCCTTCCTTTTTTCCCCCGTGTTTGGTGGGGCAGGGAGGGTGTCCTGGTCCCCAGGAAATGGCTGAGCAGGCCTGTGACTGCATAGCCCTGGTGGTTGTTTCTCCACCTCCTCAGCAAATTTGGAGCTCAGTGTCCAGCTTTGGCAGAGGGGTGCATTGCTCAAGGATAGAAATTTCCCTTGTGTAATAAAAGATGTGGCACAATGGGATGAGGAATCAGGAGAGCTGGCCCCTTCCCACAAGAACAGCTCCCCCAGGCTGTGGCCCAGCTGAGCTGCAGAAAGGGGAAGGAAAGAGGAGGGGCCACTGGAAGTGTAGGAGGTGGATGGGAACGGCAGGGATGTGGTGCTGAAGGCCATGGGATACTGAATGCACAGGACACGAGTCCACGTGAGCTTTGCTGCAGCACAACTGTGCAGCTGTCAGGGACTAGAGCTGCCCCAGCCCCCATGGGGCTGCTCTGCTCTGCTGGAGTCACTCAGCACAGGCTCTGGACCATCCTCACCTCAGACTCTAACAGACAAGCTGTGAATTGCATCATTTTATGACTGTGTCAGAAATTATTTATCATTTCTTCCCTCCTCGTGCATAAAGCTCTAGGGACACAAGTCTAGACTTAACCTTCGTGTCTGTGCAGCTCAGTCCATACCTGTGCTAGAAAACCATTTCACTGGAATGTTAGTTCACATCAAACAAGGCAGTTCTTTGTGTCACCAGGTTTCTCGTTCATATTTGAGTTGTAGTGTATTAATAAGCTGTTATTTATACAAAGATTTTGGACTCCCCAACCAGGGCTGTTTCAGAGCCCTGCATGAGCTTTGGAGCTTGGAGCCAGTAGCAGCAGTGGGCAGTGACCATGGAGCAGGACCTTGCCATCAGGCTTATCCTCAGCCTTCCTTCCACTCCTCTCATGGCTTCCTGTGCAGACCTCACTCAGTCTGTTTGTGTTACCCACCCCTTAGGTAGTGAGGGTATTGTCACACTCCTGCAGCTCCCAAAGCAGGAGAATTTGCCAGGAATGATGGCAATGCCTTATCCTTGAACCAGCAGGGAATAGGAGCATGGCAGGGTGCTGAGCCACAGTGCAGGAGTTTCTGTGCAAGCCTTTGTCTTTCCTTTTAACCCTGCTGTTAAAAATGAGCAGTCAGGAGGGAGCAGATAAGAACTAACTCATGCAGTTGCAATTTAAAGTATTTTACCATTTTTTGTTGTGATACCAGAGATTTTTCATTATCTGTGCAGTTGTTGTCGCTGAAGAATTCCTGCTGTGTCTCCTTGTGTTTCACACTAGTGGTTAGCACCGAGCTGGACGAGCTGATGATGGAAGCCCAGCTGCTGCAGGTTTCTCTGCCCGAGATCCAGGAGCTCTACCAGGCCCTGTTCACAAAGCAGAGCCCAGCCCTGCAGCCAGAGCAGAGGTCACCCAGCACAGCCACAGGTGACAAGGCAAGTGTCCAACAGCAGCACTGAGCTGGGGCACCCTGGGGAAGGGCTCTGCCTCAGTCCTTGGGCTTTACTGGGCTTTGTGAGTGTGGTTGCACTTCCATGAAAATACATTTTCCTTGTGCAAAAGGAGTCAAGAAGTCAGTAATAAATTAGCTACAAAATATTGAATACAATTTGTGGCCTAGTGCATTTTTGAAATTTAGATCTGTGTTTATGGTCAGTCTCTGTACTTTACATACATCTGTCCTGATTTCATAGAATTGCAGAATTCCAGACTGGCTTGGATTGGAAGGGGCCTTAAAGCTCATTTTGTTCCACCCCTTGCCATGGGCTGGGGCACCTTCCACTAGATCAAATTGTTCCAAGTCCCATCCTGGCCTTGAACACTTGACTCTTGTCCTATGTTGAGGCTTTCCAAGGGAGCTGCTGTGCAAGCTGTGGGCTCAGAGGCGGTAAATGAGGATGGTTTTCTCTCTGAGTTCTGTCCCTGGTGCTTGACCCTGCCCTTGGCTCCTCTTACACATCTCATGCTACTGAATATGCAGCACTGTCAAACACTGCCCTTGTGCTTAAACCTATTCCTAAAGTCAGGGTATGAAATAACAGGATAATGGAGGTTAGCTGCACACTTCCAACCTTGCCAAATGTCCTTCCCATAGAACGAGTGTTGCCGAGGGAAGAAGGACGGCATTAGTTACATGGAGAGAAAACTGAAGCGGCGTTTCGAGAGAGAGACCTTCTGTGGTGAGAAGAGAGCAAGAGTAAAAAAGATGAGAACACCCAAAAAGAAGAAACTGAAACTGAGTCACTCAAAGGATCTGTGCAGTAACAAAGTGGAGCGAGAGCGGGAGCGGCTCCTGGAGCTGCAGCGTTCCAGCGACAGCCACCTGCTGTCCTCAGACACGTCCTTCTCAGAGCAGGAGGACTCCGAGGATGAGGATGCCATCTGCCCAGCTGTGAACTGCCTCCAGCCCGAGGGGGATGAGGTCAGGAGGGGCAGACCCACCATGGTGTTCCCAGTGCTGGGATCTGGGGCAGGGAGCTGCCCTGGGTCTGTTTGACTGCAGAAAAGCTGTTCATGAGGGGGGTGAGAGGCCCTGGCTAACCCAGGGCCAGTGTCTGTGCAGCTGGGATGGGCATGACTGACACCACCTGCCCTGGGGCAGCTGTTTGACATCAGAACATCTGTACACCATGGGAGGGGCAGGTGGGGCCGTGCAGACACTGTGTCCTGGCTGCTCTTGGGATCCAGATGTGGATGGGCTCTGTCATGGAGGCAGTGCCTGTGGCTCTGCTCAGGCCCATACACACTGGAAATGGAGAAGAGGGATGTTGAGTCTGTGATAGGCGGGAAAGCAGTGGGGAGATAAGGGAGGGTGTGCCCTGCCCACAGCCTGGAGGAGCAGGGAGCACAGTGAATATCCAGCACCAGCCAGCTGTGGAACAGGACATTTCTCATAGACCAGGAGCCCCAGGATGACCCAGGAGTGTGGGACACTGCCTGGCCCTGCTCTGACGCCTATGTCTGCTCTTCACCAGGTCGACTGGGTCCAGTGTGATGGCAGCTGCAACCAGTGGTTCCACCAGGTGTGTGTGGGCATCTCCCCCGAGATGGCAGAGAAGGAGGATTACATCTGTGCCAGCTGCGCCGGCAAGGACGCCCAGGGCCACAAGTGAAACCCCAGAAACCCTTCAGGACTCGAGTAAAGAAGGTTCCCAGTTTTCCAGTTAAGCCAC
This sequence comes from Camarhynchus parvulus, assembly GCF_901933205.1. Taxonomy (NCBI): domain Eukaryota; kingdom Metazoa; phylum Chordata; class Aves; order Passeriformes; family Thraupidae; genus Camarhynchus; species Camarhynchus parvulus. The sequence continues at coordinate 1,040,613 of NC_044596.1, read as the reverse complement.
AGGGGCTGGTTTAAGAACCAGATTGCAAATGGTGCTACTTCTATCCTTATGGGATCATTTTCCAGAACTCAGAACAATTTTTGACACTTTTGTATTTTCCCTTGATCTGTTTGTGGTTGTTGAGGTTTGAGATGCTGACTGTTTGCAGGGGTTTCCACTGATTGGGAAGGCATTTGACAAATGCACCTTTATTGTACAGCATTCAGTTACCTCTGGGATTTACCGACGTATTTAATTCAGCTTGGTTTGGGTGCAAAAACAAACAAACAAAAAAACCCCTGCACCATGAGTTTTCCAATAATCCTCTTTTGAGGAAATCCCTGTTTACTCTGTTAACTCTTTGGAGACTTTAGTTTTTTTCCACTTCGTTTTTCGTAGACTAGGTTTATTTATCTGAGCAATAACTTCTATGTCTGGTTTCAGTGACTGGAATGACAACTGAACAGCGTGTTGCTTCTAGCATTGGTTGATGTACAGACAGCAAATGTTAGATCCTAGTGTCACTGAGGGCCCTGTGATGTAGAAGACAGGAAAAAAAAATCTGTAAAGTAATTGCCACAGCTGTATTTTGGCTTTCTCCTTTTTTGGGTAGCTTGTATCAAATGTTGCAGTTTATATTGTGGAATAAACCCCTGGTTATGTTATAAAATTAAATGTTGGTGTTTTTAGAGAGTTTGAAATGCAGTTTTATTTCCCTCTGAATCCACACTGCATCGCTGGGTTCTCTTAGCCAAGAAATAATCACCTTCCAAAGAAGCAATGCAGAAGCTGTGGTGATTCTTGTCTGTTCAGGTTTGGAAGGAGGAGGGAGGTCAAAATGTTGCACCAAAAAAAAAAAAAAAAAAAAAAAGCTATTACAAGATCATTGCAAAGCTTTTCCAAAGCTGAAATTATTTGCAGGTTGAATGTGTGAAGAATTGAAGGCACAATTTGGGACTTGGCAGGGGCAGGAATGGAGGGTTCATGTGTGGGGCAGCTTCTCCAGCCAGCCCTGCCCAGCTGCAGGAAAGCAGAGACCTTCCCTCACTGCCCAGGCTGGTGGCACAGTGACCTCCTCTGTGGCCCACGGGGAGCTGGCCCTGCACAGCCCAGGCTGGTGGCCACAGCAGGCTCTGCTCTGCCTCTGGGTGGATCCCTTCAGCTGCTCCCACCTGCATTTAGCCCAGAAACCTGAGGATTAAGGAGGTTTATGCTTCTCCCAAAGGCTGTTCAGGGCCTGTAGCTGGGGCACTGCAGGTGTGGCTGCCAGAGGAACCTGGGGCTCTGAGCAGCACAGCTTTGGGTGTTCAGGCCCACAGGGCACTTCCCACACGGGGCTGCCCCCAAAATCCCTTGGAGAGCAGCCACCGCTGCAGGACACAGCTGGAAGGGGCCCCATGGCAGGGATGTGGCTCCAAGGCCTGCCAGAGGTAGAACTGCTGGAGCCCAGGAGGGCTGGAGATCTTTGTCCCAGGCAGAGCACTCTCCATGACAGCTTCTCCTCAGCAGAACCGTGGTGGGCTTGGTGTTCCCTCCCCTCATCACCAGGAGTTTGCTGGTAAGTTTTATCCCTGCTGGTTTTACCTTTTCCCTTGGGCAGAAGTGCACAGAGTCACTGGGGTAGGGCAGAGCCTTGGAGCATCTGTGGCTGATGGTGACAGAGAGGGTCTGTGGGTGGGATCAGAACTGTGCAGGAATTTGGTCCCACAGGGGTTTGGTTAGGATTTTTTTTTTAAACATTAATTTTTGACTGTTAAAAGAATCTTCAGCCTGGCTCAGGTGATCTGTTTGAAAGTGCTGGGGTGAGGGAGAGCCTTGAGCCTGTGTACAGGAGTTGTGTCTATGCTTCCATGGTGTAACTGTTTTTTTAATTTAAGTACCAAAAGGATGAGAAATGGGTTTTTTTCCTCTTTTTGCTTGGAAGAATCTTTGTGCAATGCTGGGGAAAAACACTGCTCTGTAATAACTTCCTTTCAGAGGGGACAGACAGACAAGCTGGACCTGGAACTGGCACAGTGTCTGATGCAGCTGAATCATTACAGGTGTTTCTCTGTGTCCCCTTTATTTTTTTTTCCATTGTAGAAATGACTGTTCATCAAAAACTGCCAGAGGAAATGGGATGTAGTTAAGTTCAGCATGGTGATTCCATACAGGACCAGCCATTGTCAGTTTGGGGGCTTGGGGGTCAGAGGAGACTTCTGGAGTCCCAACAGCAGCATTTATTATCAGGATTATTAACTGACCAGGATTGGAGTGCAGCTTTTTGGAAATGGCCACATTGTTGCTTGCAATTTTTCAAAAAATGGAGCCCCCAGTGCATGGGTGGCTGTGCCTGCAGCCCAGGACTGCTGAAGGATTGGTGTCTTTTCTCCTGCTGGAGCTGTGGCCCTGGACAGTGGCTGGAGGCTGGAAGAGGTGACAGTGCCTGCCATGCCACAGACCCTGCCCTTGGCTTTCATCCCCATATGGATGCTCAGACTTGATGAAATTGGGGTTTGACTTCTGTTAAACAAAACAAGAGAGAGATTTGTTCACTTTGGGGTGGGCTCTGCTGTGTGCCCTTTGCACATTCCTCATCCTCAGGGAGGGTGATGAGGGCAGAACATGCTCAGAGTCTGGGAGGGTGAGCTGCCCCTTTCACCCCTCCTTTTGTGCACCCCAGATTTCCAAGGCTAAGTCAGAACAGGAAACAGGTCTCTCTCACCTTATTCTGCTGCTTTTCTTTATTTTATTTATTTTTCTAATGTAGCAACCAAATACATCAAACCTCCCTGGATTGCTCAGATCCTAATTCTTTATTTAATAAGAATAGTTTGTGGCTTCTCCATTTGTTTAATTATAAAACAGAACAAAAATGAAATTAAGTAACCCTATCTGTGGATTTCAGGCTGAAAACTCAGGTTTTCAGCCATGTGCCATGTGCCCAGAGCCTGAGATTGTACCTGTTGTGGCACCTTTAGTTCATGGGATGTTGCTGTGTTGTGTTCCAGGAGCATCAGAACAGCCCAGGGTGCTCACACAGCACCCGTGACTCACCCAAGGAAGGCTCAGGGCTTTGATTCCCCCTATTCAGGTGCTGCAGAGATGCTCCAAGGGGCCAGGCTGGGAGAGCTGGGGGTGTTCCCCTGGAGAAGAGAAGGCTCTGGGGAGACCTCAGAGCACCTCCAGTGCCCAAAGGCTCCAGGAGAGCTGGAGAGGGATTTGGGACAAGGGATGGAGGGACAGGATGAGGGGGATTGGCTTCCACTGCCAGAGGGCTGGGTTGGATGGGATATTGGGAAGGAATTCTTGGCTCTGAGGGTGGGCAGGCCCTGGCACAGGGTGCCCAGAGCTGTGGCTGCCCCTGGAACCATGGAAGAGTCCAAGGCCCGGCTGGACAGGGCTTGGAGCAGCCTGGGCAAGTGGAAGGTGTCCCTGCCCATGGCAGGGGGTGGAACAGGATGGGCTTTAAGGTCCCTTCCAACCCAAACCAGCCTGGGATTCTGTGGTTCTATGAGCTTATCCTTTGGATACAGAACACGGAATTCACTTGAAGACTCTCCATCACCCAGGCTTTATGGAAGATGAAACCAACGTTGGGGAGCACTTGCTGGGTGCTTGGGCTGCTCCAGGGTCAGTGCAGCTCAGGGATTTGGGGCTTCCAGCCGGGGTTCAGCTGCCAGGACCCTGCCAGGGCACACCAAACACCAACAAACGGGAATGATGGATGTTTTGGCTGCAGGAGATAGTCTGTAGGACACAACTGCACATGTCACACAGGATTCAGGAAGGAACCTTCTCTAGAATGCACACACAGCACCATAAGGAGCTGAAACAGCTCTTCTGGAATCCAGAAATGAGTGTGCTGTTCTAGAGAGTGGCTGAAGCACAGCCCTGACAAATGGCAATACACTTCATTTAGAAGGGAACAAGTCTCATACTGAGAGCTCCCCTTGAGGATGTGAGCACCTCAGTCTGTGAAGAAACAGCTCCTCACTGAGAGCATCAATGGAGATAAAAATCAGTCTGGAAGAGGAGATAAAGCAGCCACAGGAGAAGAATGGAACTGCAGGTTCAACACTCAGCTGCTCTTAGAGCCAGACAAGTCTGGGATCAAGGAGTAAAAGGAAAATCTGGGATCAAGGAAAAAGGCCTTGGGTAGAAGGAACAAATATTTTCTACCCAAAGGCCTTGAGTAGAAGGAACAAACTTTTGTCTTTTATGACAAAAAGACAAGCCTGTGTGATCATGTGATGGATTGCCAGGTCCAAAATTCCACTTGCTTAGAGGAAGGATTGCTGCAAGGTGTTTGAAAAGAAACAATGACATACCCTAAATTCACAGGTGCAGCTTCACAAAGGCTCCTTGTGCACCTCAGTTTTTCAAGTTCTGAAAAACTGCTTACAGTAGTGTTTTAAAGGAATTTAGTTGTTTGTTTAATCGTAATACTGGGCCAGATTTTTATATATATATATATATATATATATATATATATATATATATATATAAAATATGTATATATATATAATATGTATATATAAAATCATATATGTGTGTGCTTGTTTGTTGAAATCTGTGAGAGCTGGGCTTCTAAACATGTAAAAGTAAAACTAGCAACCCCCTGTCTAAAGCACATGGAATTCACTTGAAGAGTCTCTCCATCATCCAGGCTTTATTGAAGATAAAATCAATATTGGAGAGTATGGGTCAAGTGTTTGGGCTGCTTTGGTGTCTGTTGGGATTTTGGCTTTTCATGTTTTTGCTACTGTCTGGATTTAGATTTTAACCAAGCCAGGGACAGGCTGGGCTAGCACCTTCTAACCCAGGCTGATCCTTTCCCTGCTCCATGTGCTGCCCTGATATTTTTTGGGGGATTTTTGCTGGTTCCAGTAGTCCCATGCCACATTCCTGTGGGATCTTCCTGGGGATGGATCTGCAGGGGGAGCTCAGAGCTGTGCTTTGAGCTGAAACAGCAAAGGCAGAAACAGGGAGTTCACCATGAAACACCTTTGTGTGCCAAGAACGTCTTTTTGTGATGAGGGAGCTGTCCTTCCAAAGAAGGGATGACAGCACTGGGATTGGGCTTGGAGGCCAAGCTTGTGTTAGACCAGCAAGCTCTGAGTGCTGACTTTGCATGAGGGATCCCTGCAGAAACCTGTGAAGAGCCTGTGCAGTGCCCAAACCGGTGGGAATTCAAACCTGGAAAAGCCTGGAAGATTCAAATAAATGGAGTTTCTACAAACACAGAAGGATGAGTTGGCACATTCAGGGTGGTTATGCATCACTTCAGCTAAAAGGAGCTCAGGCTAGGCTGGCATTGCTCTGGGATACCTTCCTCTCCCTAAACCTCATCCTCTTTTGTTGCAATGTGTTTGTAAGGCAGAGGAAACAGTTGCCGCTGTGATAATGTTTGTCCCTTCCCAACAGATACTTGCAGAGATGTGTCAGATCTGGTGCTGGCACTGAGAGGCAGTGAGAGCCTGCTGTGATGGGATCAGGGAACCACAGACTCAACAGGGCTGGAAAAGCCCTCCAAGAGCATCAAATCCAACAATTCCCCCAGCTCTGCCATGCTCACCACTAAACCCTGTCCCCAGGGCCACATCCACACATCCTTTGAATGTTCCCAGGGATGGTGACTCCACCACTGCCCTGGACAGCTGTGCCAGGGCCTGACCACCCTTTTAGGAAGAAATTTTCCTTCATATCCAACCTGAACATCCCCTGGAGCAACTCAAGGCTGCTGCTTCTTGTCCTATCCCTTATTTCCTGGGAGAAGAGATCTGGACCTCCTGCCTCGCTGATTTTGGTGCAGCAGCAGCTCACTTATGTTTTCCATTAAGCTGAAATCCTGATACAGTGCAGAGATGAGTGATGACCCTGAGCTTGCAGAAGTCACACATAAAAATAGGTATTTATTCCTCCAGCAGAAGCAGCATTTTGGATTGGGAAGAACAAGAGAGAAAAATCAAATATTCCCCTTGCAGAGACCTCTCTGGGGCCAGCACAGAGGAATGGCAGGAGCTCCCTGGCTGCTCAGGGCAGGGCCCAGTCTGGGTGGAGCAGTGTGGCTGCAATGTGCCCTTCTCTTGCTACAGAAGTCCCAGCCTGTCCTGGTTGTGGCCGTGCCTCTGGCTGGGAGTGGCCTCTCTGTGCTGTGCCAGGGAGAGCCAAGGCTTGTCTGGGGTATGGGCACTGCTGCCATGGCCTCAGCCCCTGCTCCTGTTTATCTGGCAGGAAAGATGGGGCCCAGCAGCCCAACTTCTGCAGAAGGAAATCTGACTTCATTCTTGGGAAGTTTGTGTAAGTGAGGAGGAAATTGATTGCTCTCACCACAGCTGCCCAGGCTGTGTCTCAGGTGAGCACAGAGGAGCTTCCAGAGGCACTTGGTGTCCCCTCTGCTGTCTTTGCTGATGTGAAGCTGCCCTTGCAAGAGCTGCCCAGGCCTGGAGACCAGGAGGGGACTCCACTGGGGCTGGGGGCTGGTGCTGGGCAGGTGGGGTCTGCCCTGTGGATTCTGGTGCTGGTCCAGTCCTTGTGCTGGCAGAGGGGAAGGGCTGGAGCTGTAGGGCTGCAGGATGGGGGGCAGCAGGACACTCCCTGAGCCTGCAGGGAGCTGAACCCAGGCTTGGGTTGGTGTAGGATCCCAAGCTGCTCCTTCTGCTTTTACAGAAAATCTTCAATCCAGGTTGCAAAAATTTGGAATTGCAGAATTGCAGAATCCCAGACTGGCTGGGGTTGGAAGGGACCTTAAAGCCCTTCTTGTTCCACCCTGGGCTGTTGGAAGGGATACCTCCACTAGATCAGATTGTTCCAAGTCCCATCCTGGCCTTGGACATTTGTTGTTAGACAGCAGAAGAACAAGACTGAACCCCAAATTCTGCTGGTGGCAGCACATCAGTGACCAGGTGCTCACTTGATAACTCCAGAGCTTTCAAACAGGACGTGCTGTGGGCAAGGAGAGCATCCCTCACCATGGACTGGGATGCTGATGGGCTCTCAGTGGAAAGAGGTTTTCCCCCAGGATGGAGATGGTCTGAGTGCAAAAGTGCATCTGCAGCAGCTCAGGGCTTCTTGGACAGAGAGGCTGATGGAACATTGCAAGGGGGTCCTGCTGGAGTCCCTGTGCCTGGAGGTGTCCAGGGGATGGCTGGACACAGCACTCAGTGCTCTGGGCTGGTGACAAGGACGATCCTGGGGGGCTTTTCCAGTCTGAGTGATTCTGTGATTCTCTGAATGTGGCTGCCAGGCTCATCCCTGGCACTGAACTGTGTCTGTAGACAAATTGCTGTCACACTCCTGGGGACTCAGTGACCAAACCATTACTGGATATAGAAAACCTCACAGTATTTTTCCCAGTGTGTGAGAACTGCTATCCCCATCCCAAAATACAACTCCATCACCACCCCCAGGTAAGAAGCCCACTTTGTATGGAGCAATATTGCTTTTTAATACTTGTAATGCTTTGTAAAATTGCTTATACCTCCTAAATAAACAGCTACAGAAAACAAAGGTGGCTCCTCAAGGCTCACACTGGGTGTTCACCACATCTGTGTGTTGGAAAAGAGGTTGGGAGGATTTTCCTCCCTGTGCCTGGTCCCTGCACCCCAGGCCAGTCCCTGCTCTGGGGCTCACTGGACTCTCCACAGGACCCCGGGCACTGCCTCAGCCCCGGCTCCCCCTGTGGCATCCCACCCTTACGGGGAGGGAGCACCCACGGGCCCTGGATGCTCCTGCTGGAAAAGGACAAAAATCAGAGGATCCACAAAAAATCAAAGCTTTATTAGTAAATCACACACTTTTAATAGAAATTGCTCTGTTAATGCCTGATCTACTCTATAAACCCATGGCAGTGGGGTTTGGATAGGGGGCTAAGAGGAAAAGGAAGAGAGAAAGGAGGAGATTAATTAAAGAGAGGGAGAGAGACAAACCAATCACTCAATCAATCAATCAGTCAATCAGCAGTCCTGGCTCCAGCACGTTGGTCCTGCTGTCTGTTCCATGGGGTGTGCAGGCTCCTGCCTGGGGGTTACGTTTTCTGGGCAGGTTTCCGCACGTCTCTCGTTTCCATGCAATGAGAGTTCTCCTGCAATGAGCTCTCCTGCAATGAGTTCCCCCTGCCAGCCCCTCTGTTCGGGCCCTCCTGAGCTGGCTCGGGGGCCGTGAGGGCTCTGACCGTGCACAGCCCTGCCCGGCCTCGGCCCAGCCGGGAGCTTTGCGCCACAGGAGCGCTGCCCTGGCCCCGCAGGATCCCTGTCCAGCCCGTCCTGCCCCTCCTGCCCGGGTCCGGCATTCCCAGCCCCTCCTGCCCGGGTTCTCGGCATTCCCGGTCCCTCCTGCCCGGTGCCAGCATTCCCGGCCCCTCCCGAGCCCGCCGCCGTGCCCCGCCCCGCCATGCCCGCGGTCCGCCGCCCCGCCAGGGAGCGCTGTGGGCGAGCGCCGGCCCGGCCCCTCCCCCCGGCGCGCGGTGCGTTTGGCGCGCGCGGCCCGCGGAGGGGGCGGCGATGGCGGGAGGCGGCGGCGGGCCCGGAGCCGGGCCGGTGGCGCAGGGGCTGAAGGAGGCGCTGGTAGAGACGCTGACGGGGATCCTGTGCCCGGTGCAGGCGGTGCGAGCCGCTGCTGAGGAGCAGGTGAAGGTGCTGGAGGTGACGGAGGGTGAGTGAGGGCCGTGCTGAGGGGATGGGGGGACCCCAGGCCGCCGCCACAGCCATTCCCGGTACCGGCGCCTCATGGCTGCGCCTTGGCCTCGGCCGACACTTCCAGCCGCGTCGCTGGAGCCGGCGGGAGCAGGCGGCTGTGGCTGCTTTCCTGCCGGCTGTCGGTGTGTGCCCGATGTCTCCCCCGGAATCACAGAACAGTTGGGGCTGAAAGGGACCTTTGGAGATCATTCAGGCCAAGCCCCTGCCCAGGCAGGGTCACCTGGAGCAGGTGACACAGGGACACGTCCCGGTGGGTTTGGAATGTCCGCAGAGAGCGACCTCCCTGGGGAGCTGTTCCAGCGCTCTGCCTCCCTCAATGTAAAGTTCTTCCTCATGTTGAGGTGGAACTTCTTGTGGTTTAGTTTATGGCCATTGCTCCTTGTCCTGTCGCTGGGCACTGCTCAGAAGAGTGTGGCACGAAGCTCTTGGCACCCGCTGTGGAGGGACTTGTATGGATTGCTGAGATTTCCCTCTCAGTCTGCTCTAGACTAAGCAAGCCCAGCTCCAGAGGCTCTGCTCACCAGAGGGATGCTCCAGACCCCTCATCATCTCTGTGGCCTCACTAGACCCGCTCCAGCAGCTCCGTGTCTCTGTCCGGAGCAGCCCCTGCCCGCCGCAGGGCTCAGGGCCGGAGGGACAGGCTGGTCCCCAGGGCAGGGGGCACGGCGGGCTCTGCTCCTGGCAGGGGGGCAGGAGGGCTCTGCCCTGGGTGATCTGGGGTGCTCTGTGAGATCTGGGCACCAAGGAGAGCTCTGAGCTCCCCAGGGTGGGCCTTGCAGGGGCCGGGGTGGTGAAGCAGCAGGGCTGTTGCTCTGAGTACCTTGGTCCACCTCAGCTGGAGTCCCCAGGATTGGTCACATGAGGGTCATGCAGAGCCCTTCCATCTGTAGACCCTGCCCTGCTCCCACAGGGATCTCCATCACCTCTGGATGTGTGTCCTGGTGTGTCCCCATGTCCTGCATCTGTACATGGTGTGTTGGAGGCTGAGGCTGGCCAGGATGTAGCTGTGCCCTCATGCAGTGTGAAACTCCAGTGACAGAGCTCCACTGTTATGGAAAGCTGAGGACAAGCAGGACAGTGGAGCTAGACAGCAACTGACCTATGGCTTTGGAAAGAGAGATTCTAAATGAGCAAACACCCCAAGTTCAAGCAGTGTCTCTAATCATTCCATTAGTCTTTTGGCCTTTTTATGGTGGCACTAGGTTAGTTCATGCACTAGCTGCTTTTTCTGTGTGGAAGATACGTTTAAAAACCTATTAATGCTAACATTTTATTTTGCTTCAGCCCAAATCACTGGAGTTTGTAGAAACTACGGGAAGATTTGCAGATGATCTGCTGTGACAGAAGCTGGAGAGTGCAGCACTGCAACCCCAGGCCTGAAGTTTTGCCTATAGCCTGGCAACTTGATGGGCTGGTTGTTTGTGGACCCTCCTGGAAATTTTGCCTTCCCTTTAGTCTGATTGCACTGTTCTGAAGGTGTTTTGGGAAGTGTTTTGTGAACTGTTTTGTGAACTCTTTCTGCCCCTGAACTTCAGCTCAGAAGTGTTACGAGAGGCAGTTTGTGGTACAAAGAGGGAAGGGGTAAGGGTGAGACAGGGTCAAGAGTGGTGTTGTGATTTTGCTGCTCTGGGAGTTAAGGCGGGCAGATTGTTTGATAAAATGTTTGTTGTTGTACACTCCCTTAAAGTGCTTGTACCACACTCAGCTCGGCTCTTCCTGGTATTAGCAGGAATTCTGTGTGTTGCCCCCACAGCTCTTGGAGTTTCATGGAGTGGTTTGATGACATTGCAGCAGCACAAGTCTGGGAGTGCTGGGAGCTTCACTGACCATGGAGCCTTGGCCTTCACAGTGGCAGCTTCTCCCCAAAGAGTGTGAACCTTTCCACAGTCTGTTTGGGTGACAGATTCCCAGAGAAGAATGTTTTCTGAGGGTTCTAGTTGTCCCTGAGGTGCCTTTGAGAGCTCAGGATTGGAGAATTGCATTTAGTGGATGCTATGGTAAGAGGAATGGAGTCATCTACCCTTCTATTTTGTCATGTTTTTACAAATCTGCTGAAGTCCCCGGTAATTCTCTGTGGTTGTAGGGCCAGGACTCTGAGGTCTGGTGCAGGATCTGTCCCTGTGACCTGGAGGAGGCTGCAGGACACCTGCACAAGCAGCTTGCAGGTGACACCAAACTGGAGGGGAGGCGGTTGATGTCCTGAGGGCAGGGCTGCTCTCCAGAGAGCCCTGCAGGAGCAGAGCCAGAGGAGTTCAGCAAGGACAGACAGACAGCACGTTCTGCTCCTGGGACCGGAGAAGCCACTGCTGGGATGTGGGTCAGGCACCGCCTGGCCAGGGAGCAGCCCTGGGACAAAGGGCCAGGAAATGGCAGCACCTGCTGAGCTGGCCAGGGCCAGCAGCGTGCCCTGAGGCCGCCTACACCCGGGCTGTGTGAGCAGGGTCAGGGCAGGGATCAGCCCTCTCCAGTCAGTGCTCATTACACCACACCTGGGATTCCTGGGTGGTTTTGCTCCCACCCCCAGGATGAGCCGTAGCAGCAGAGGGGAGGGAGTTCAGCAAAGGGTCATGGGCTGGGGGGGGGAATTGCAGCACTCACTGCATGGGGTGATGCTGGGGTTGAGGGGTTTTCCACTGGGGAAGCAAGAGGGTTTTGGGGGTGGGTCTGACAGCAGCTTCTGGTAACTATGAGAAGATTGTCAGGAACTAAGAGGTGGGAGAGGATGAGGGATAAATGGGCACAAACCCAAAACAAGAGGTTCCAACTGGATGTAAGGAGTTTTTAAGCAGATTGTCTGTAAAAGCTGTGTTGTTTCCATCCTTGAGTATCTCCAAGACCTGCCTAGAAAATCTGAGCACCCTGATCTAATGCTGCAGATTCTGCTTTGATCAAGGGGGTTTGTCTGGAAACCTCTTGAGGTGTCTTTCAGGGAATTATTTTGCACACCTTTGATTCTTACTCTCTTGCACTAGTCAAGCAGCGTGGGAAGAATAAGCTGTATTCCCCTTTCTGTGCTGTCTTTGGTCTGGAGAGGTTTGCAAAAACCAAGAGGAGGAGCTACAGGAATCTGGTGTGTGCCAGCACCATATTATTGAGGTAGAGAAATGTAGAACATGTGTGTCACAAGTACTTTAAAAGAGCAAAAAATGTATCATTAAGCAGCATGAAGAAGATGCTGAAGTAGAAGTGAAGGAATAGGAATGAGTACAAGTGTTGGCACTTTTAATGCAAAACAAAGGAAAGTAGGGCAAAAAGAGATTGAGGAAGAACTAGTTAAAGTCATAAAACTTAAAATGCTTTCAAATGTTGCAGAAGCAGGAAAGGTTTCAGAGGTGTTCAAAGCCAGCGACAGTACAGAAGGACTGCAGAGGAGCCAAATTCCTTGTGCTGATGTTGACTTGCAACATTGAAGAGACTCTACAGGAGATACGTCAGGGAATCCACATCAGATTGAAGCCTGAGTAGGGGCAGTTCCACTTACCAGTGCTAAAGAATGGATCTCCCAGAGTTTAGAGGGACTCAAACATTCAGTTACTGTTGGGCTGTAAAACTTGCCACTTAGGGACCAGCTTAATACTTAGCTGGTAAACATGGGACAGCCTTAAGTGAGGGCTCCAAGGTGAAGAGCAGCAGGGGCTGGTACAGGGGAGTGGTGTGGGTTTTGCACTGCCTGTTATGGTTAAAATTCAGCAGTTGGAATGAGAAGAGACGGGCACATGAAATTGCTGTGGCAGAAGAATTGTTTTAAGGAGTCCTGGGACTCCCAGAAAGCTCTTAGAAAGTTCACTTGCTGAAAATTTTTTTGCAGAAACTGAGCTCCTGACTACAGCTCTTGACTGTCAGGGTCAGGAGTCCCAGGTGAAGCTGAGCTGCTCAGCACATCTGTAAATGGTGTGGAACAGAGTGAGTAGTGGTGGGACAAAGTTGCTGATAGTGCTGCTCAGTCTGGCCAGAGTGAGAATCAGTGGCACAAATTACAAGATGATTTCAAAAGGTGTGGTGAGTGCAGACACAGAAGGTGTAGCTGGTCAGTGTTGGGCAGCAGAGTAGTGTTGGGGGAAGGGGAGCCAGTCCAGATAATGCCCTAAAAAGTTATGGGCGGTCCTAACTATTGTCCCTGGGAAAAGAAATCCCATTGTCTGTGTGGAGAGTTCCCTGAAAATACCCAATCGCTGCTCTGTCATGCTCCAATGAGCCAAATGGACCGTTAAGGAGGGAACAGAGAACAAAGCCATCATAAATTCCTCATGCTTCCACAGCCAGTGCTGCATGCATTACTGGCCTGCTGCTCCTGCAGGGATCAAGCAGGGCAGCAGAAAGGCAGCACAGACACTCACAGAGGTGTGGAAAAGCTTCTGTTTTCAAAGACATAATTCATTGGCTTTTCTGCCTGGGAAAGGGTTAGCAGAGATGGGGGCCCTGAAATAATAAGCTACAGAGAAGGTGAGTGAGGAGGGATTGTTTGTGACTTTTCATAAAGCTGAGATCACAGAATCATGGAATATCCTGGGCTGTCAGGGGAAATGAATCTGAAACAGGCAGAATGAGGCTGTTGCCCCAGTGTGCAAACTGTGGAATTCATTGCTGCTGGATGTTAGAAGCAGAAATGGTTTTGAAATGATTGAACATTCCTGGAGGAAAAAACTCCTCAAGAACTACTGAACACAGTGGTTGGATGTAACATCCACTTCAGGAGGTTCCTAATGCCAGCATTCCCTTGGGGGTGTTGGGGCAGCGTTGCTCTGCCCCCACCTCTTTTCCTAAGCTGCTCATGGCTTGGGTTGTATAATGTGGTTAGGCCAATGCAGCTGTTGGCTCTCCTGTGTGGTGTGTGCTGCTCTCTCTTCCAGGCAGGTTTTAGCCAGGAGAGGATGGTTCAGGTGTCTGGAGGATGCAGTTGAGCTCCCTGCAGCAGGTTGGCGGTGGATCTGGCAGGTGCTTGTACAAGGAGATGAGCAGCAGTGCACAGTCAAAGCCTCTGGAACAGGCTGAACTGTTCAGGGGGAGTGTCCTGTCTGACTCCATACACTCTGGAGGAATATGGGATGTCTCCTCTGGATTAAGGACATGGTAGCAGTTTCTTCCCACCATGTCACCCTTTGGCAACTGCCAGATCCTCAGCAACTCACTCTGTCACCTGCTTCTGCATCTTCTGTATGCTGAGGAAATAGGCACCACAAGGCAGCTTGGGGATGGGAGATGCATTACTGTTGGTCTCTGGAAAGAGGAGAGTTCACCTGGTGACCTTTGTTGCCTCTAGGTTTTAGTGGAACATAAATAAAAGCAATGCTGAGACTGCAGGGGGAAGGCAGAGAAATGAGAGCTGCAGCTGTGGAGTGGTGCTGCTGTGAGTGTCTCTGACTTGGCTCCACTGTGGAATCAGCTTGTTGCTTGTGAAGTGGGGCTTCTGTTCCCATTATCTGGTCCATCCAGGTAGCACCACCCCTGTGGTGTGCACTACTGCCAGTGTCATATCACCTGAGGATAATTATCCAGTGTGGAAAAATGATCTCTTCCTCTAGGTCTTACTGTAGTGGAGAACATGTGTGGAGCCCAAGTGATCTCCAGGAATGCCAGGGCAGTGGCACTCTGAGGAGTTCAGGTCCAGCAGGAGGGCTCAGACTGCTGGGAATCACAGACTTCTGAGTTGGAATGGACCCACAAGGATCATCCAGTCCAACTCTGTTGAATGGCTTGCGCCCCCTCTAAATTATGAGGTTAAGGAGGTTTAATGGCAGCTTCTCAGACAGCTGGAAAACACTGTTTCCTGCTTGCCAGGTTAGATTGCAAGTTTGATGCTTTATGGTGACAGTATTTAGTTTCTGAACTCTTGTGCTCTGGAAATGTGGTGGTGAGAGATTGAAAGGCTGGACAATTGCCTTTCTTTTGCCCGTTTTATGTGTTTCTGTGTGTCCTTTTTGCAGGTAGGAGGGCATCATAAGGCCATCTTCAGCATGGCTTGTGTTATGACACCCCATGTGTGAAAAGGTGCCTTCAGCTCAGTCCTTTACAAGGTTGTTTGTTGCCAGAAGCTGAGATGTGCATGTGGCTGTGAAGATGGTGCTGACCCTGCAGATTGACTCCTGTGTCAGTCAGGGCATGCTGACCCTCTTGTCCATCTTGTTTGAGACTAGTCCTGTCCAGGAGACAACCAGTGCTTTGATTTTATGTGATTTCAGAATGGGAGATTGGCTTTATGGGTCTTGTAAATGTTCTTTCTATCTCCTCTTCCAGAGCAGGTGGCTCAGCACGTTCAGTTTGATGCTTTAAAACTTTTTGATTCTCTGATGGTGTTTTCATGATACAGTTTGTGTCAGTTTGTACCAGAGCACCTACAGGTACCATAATGTCACAAAATATATTGCATCATGTGTGCTTCCCTGGTTAAGCATGTTTTTGCTTATGGTCAGCTCCTTCCCAGCAGAACTGCTTTAATATGGCTTCAGCAGGGATTTCAGTGCTGCTTCAGGCACTCTGTGAGTCCATGATTTTATGCCATAAACCCAAGCATTGTTTGGAAGGAGAGATTCTGGAGAATATAAAGACATGACCACGACATGTGGTTTTGTGGTGCTCTTGTGGCTGTAGCTTGAATTGTGGTACAGTGAGTGATGGGCAGAAATGAGTGTAAGTCCTGTGGGTTGCTTGAGCTGAATTCTTAACAGGGGTAAACTTTAACGTTGACCTGATTTGTAACAGGGAAGTTGAAACAAGAAATGGCCACATTGCAACATATGATTGAGCCTGTCGGGAAGAAAGGTTATTCCCAGTGGCAAACGCTGGTGTTCGCTCTGTGGAATGCTCCAGATATGTTGAGTGTAGAGAGAAGTTGTGAAGAAGGGTTTCAAAGGAGATACTTAAAACCAGCACAGCTTCTGGAGAAGAGTGACCTCAATCTTTTTATCTTTTGCTGAGAAATGAGGAAAATATGAATGCAGTTTGAGATGTGGCTAGCAAAAGGAGTGCTTTTGGAGCAGTTCTTGAGCATCATGATGGAGGATGAAGAAGTTCCTCAAGGCAGCACATGTGTAGAGTGTCAGAACTCTGGCTAAGCATTAGATTCCTGCTTGGTGTTTCCTCCCAGTCTGTCTGCAGATCCTCATTTTGTTCTGTGCTGGTCTGATCTTGTGACTGACCCTGCTTTGAGCAGGAGATTGGACTGGGTGACCTCTCAAGGTCCCTTTCAACACAAGTTGCTTTATGATGATGTTACTGAAAGTCAGTCTTGTGGAAAACATCTGTGCCTGTGTGGCTGAGGACCACGATGCACAAAGGTGGGCAAGTATTGAGTAAAGGAAACTCAGTTTCTGGTGCTGCTGTGGGGGTGGTGGTGAGATCCAGCCTCTGCAGACCAAGTGTTGCTTTAGTTTGGAGTGTCTGTGGCCATGGACCACCTGGATTCACCAGACTGCCACAGTCCTTTCTCCACCTCACCCTATCTCTGCCCTCAGCAGAGACGACTAAAAGGGACCTTTAGCAGTTCCTGAGCCAGCTCTGTGTGGATGTGCTGAGCTGGACTTGGTCAGGGCTGACCCCTTTCAGCTAGGCAGGTAGGTGCAAAGATTCACTAGAAACTTCTGCTCATTTATTCCTTCCTGCTTGCTTACGAGTAAATTTTGGTTTCATGTGGCTTAGTTTGGCAAGAATGTTGGGGGTGAAGAGGTTACATAACTGGTTACGTGGTAGATGGAGCTTGTTGTGAAGGAGGAGACTTTGATTTTATTAATATTGAGGTTAATGAGGAGGAGAAACAGAGCCATTAGAAAATGTGTTTGCCAAGTGCTGTCTATGCCAGAGCACTTTAAAAAAAGCTTCATTAAAAGCTTCTAATCTTTGAGGTTTACAGACTTTATCTTGGGGAGAAGACTTGGTATTTCTGATATCTCAAATTTACAAAATATAAGTGGAGGAATTGCCTATCAAGGTCCATTTGAACTGCATTTACCCATGATATTTCCAGCCAACTGGGAAAGAACCCAATAATAAACATCCTTTGAGAAAAGAGGAGCCAGTGAGCTGTACAAGGATCACTGTAATATCAGTCCCTGGAAATATTCTTGGAGCAGCTCATTAAACAGCTTGTCACTGTCTATAACAATAGGATAAATAGCTGCTACACAACTAGTACTGTTTTATGTGATCTGTTCTTGATAAATCCATCTGATTTTGGTTTGACAGGAGGGCTGGGTTATTCCTTAAACAAGTGCTGGGTGTGAGTGATCTGAATTCAGCAGGATTCCTAATAGGAATTTGCCACAATGGTAATTTATCAGTTAAGAAGATATAGTTCTGTAATATTTCTAAGCAGGACATCAGCTGAAAACCTGGGGGGGAGTGGGGGGGTTGTCAGTGGCTTATTGTCAGACCCAAGGGGTTTGTAGGACAGAGCTCTTGGTCACTGCAGCAGTGAGTAGGTCTGGTGTCCCAACAATGGCACTGCAGTCTGCCTGGGGAGCAGAACTAAGGTGCTGGAAAATGGAGAAACTAAATATTGTAAACCACAGGCCATGATTAAACCTTCTCCTCCTGCTATTAAACTCCTTATCTACATAATTTAGAGGACTATGTGCAGACACTGCTCCTCTCCATAGGGTGTAAGCCATTCAACAGAGTTGGACTGGATGATCCTTGTGGGTCCCTTCCAGCTTTCCAGTGTATGCAGAGAGAATACATCAAATGCATATATGTAAACAAATTAAGAATTGTGAACTAGAATACTGAGTTGTAGCTGTGTGAAGTAGTTGCAGTTACTCTGGCTTCTTTTATAGCTATTTCTACCCTTTTTAGCTTTCCATTTATACTCCTTATACCCTTCCAACTTACCCTTTAAAGATGGGGCTGAAATGCAATGCCACACTTGATCATGGAAATCACAGACAGCACATGGAATAATGACTGCTTCAGTTAAGAGAAGTATTATGTTAAGTACATCTTGGAATGAGGCTCCCTGCTTTCACAGCTGGGATAAGAGGGTTATTTTCCTCTTTCTTAAATGCATGATCTATGAAGAAAGGATAAAGGAACTGGGTATGTTCAGTGTGTGCTGTGGAAAGTGACAGGCAATTATCTCCCAACCCAGAAAAGCCTCTTAGCAGTGAGGTGGGTATTAGGAGACACTCAGCCATTTGTGAAGCACTCAGATGTGCTGCTGAGGGAAGTCACAGAACTCCTTTTGAGAAGAATTTTCAGTCTGTGTTTGTCAGGGATGCTGTCAGCACGTTTAGCCTGTCTGCAGGAGGCAGAGTGTGCTGACAGGACCCCAGGGCATAGCTTCTGCTCCACACCTTCTAAGAACTAAAACATCACAAATGTGTTTCTTAAGCAGACTAGTGAAATTAAATGAAGTATTTAGGACAGTTTTCAGCTGCCTGGAACTTAAAATTGCAATTTTAAGCAAATTTATTGAGTTGTATGGATTTACCATACCAGAACAGCTGCTCTTCTGGGCTTTTATTTCCTGTGCTCAGCATCAACAGAATTGTTACAAGTGTTTGAATTTTGCCTTTGTCATGGAGCTTGCCTGGCAAGAAGCCACAAGAAGCTCTTGTTTTCTCTGGACAGATTCTTTGCAGGAGAAGGTCCCGCAGCCCCGGGGTTGTCCAGGCAGTGCTGGTGTCCCGGACCCGGGCAGGGTTTGCTCAGGAAGGTGTTGGTGTGTCCTGGGCAGTGGCAGGGTGAGCACTGGGACAGCTGAAGGGATGCCTGCACGTCCCTGTGGATGAACCCAGGGTGTCCACAGAGGGACTGCTGGCTGCCAGTCTGCTGCTGTCTTGCTCCATCCTGGATCTTTTCTATGCATCTCTCCTGTAGAAACTTGAGTAATGATTTGACATTGTAGATAAGACTTTTATATATGTATTTAAATAATTTGCTTGTTATTAGCCTGCATTGCAAAATTTTTTGCCCATGAGGAAAGAAAATAAGATGCCAAGACAATAAATGAATTTTTTGTGGAGAGCACAGGGGAGAATTAATGCTTATAATTTATTTGAGTAGCTGTGCTTTGGAATTGCCTTCTCTTTCCTGCATATGAGTCACTCAATTGGTATGATGTCCTTCTCCAAAAATCTTGATGACTTTTGCTGTGTGGCAGTAAAAGTTACAATACCAATATTTGGGTTTTTTTCCTTGCAGAATTTGGTGTTCATTTAGCAGAACTGACTGTGGATCCTCAGGGAGCTCTGGCCATCCGGCAGGTGAGTTTTCCTGGAACTGCAGAAAGAATTTAGATGGAAATTTCCTTGGTTTTTAAAATATTCTTCCATGTTTTCAGGTGAAAAATTGAAAGTAGCTTTCTGAGTCTTTAAACATTATTCTGGTGTTATACTTCAACATTTTTTGAATTTTTTTTTTTTTTTTTACTTAGTAAACCTGGTGCTGAGACAATACTGTACTGGAAATGGACACAGCTTAGGATGTGGGTGGTAGACATCAGCAAGCAGAAGTGTGGCTTCTCTTTGTAGAAACTTTTTCTGTAGGTGTTTTCCTCCTTGGAAAGGAAGTTTTGGTTGTGTATTTCTTTAGTTACTTTGTGACCTGAATCTTGTGCCTTTCTAGAGCTGCTGCCTTGGGTCAGTGCTGTGCAGGCCATTGCTGCTCAGTGCACACCCAGCAGTTCTTTTTACTGCAGTAACTTTGTGGTCCATTTCATGGATTTTTAGCATTTTTGGCAAGTCCTGCTGCCCCTCTAAAAGAAGCATGATGGGACAGGAGGCAGAGCAAATGTGTCAGGGGTGATCCTTGCAATGGTTCCAGGATGTGTCCCTGATTCCTGACCTCTCTCCTGACACAGCTGGCGTCCGTTATTCTCAAGCAGTATGTGGAAACTCACTGGTGCTCTCAGTCTGAAAAGTTTAGACCTCCAGAGACCACAGAAAGGGTAAGACTTGGTTTCACATTATCTGGTTTGAAATACTTTATCCATCAAGAATATGAATTCTTTAGACACTTAAAGAAGTACCAGTGTGTATTTTGAGGATTAATGACTTCAGTTAAGGTTTTTCAACATTTTGCACTTCAAAAATCTGTTTTCAGTTGCCTAAAACAACACTGGATTTGAGAAGCTTGGGCTACTTCCTGTAGGGAAAGTTCAGCCACAATGCTCCTGTTACTCTCAGAACAAAACTAGAAGAAAAGCTGCTTCCTAAGTTTCACCAATACTGATTCTGGCAGTCTTTTTTTGGAGATTTGCTAAATCTTTTGTTATACATCTTGGGACTTAAAAGTTGTTTTCCCATGACAAATTTTAGTTTAAGGCTGCTGTGTTTCATTGAGAATCTGCTCAGCAGGAGTATTTAACAGCTAAGATGGCCAGAGATTCCAGCCCTTTCCACTCTGACTGTTGACTGGAGAATCTTTCATATCTAGAATATGATTCATCCCATCCAGAGATAATTGCTTGAATTATGTCCCAGAAGTGGCTTTTGTTTTTTCCTGTCCCTTCAGGGCTGGGTGACTGTTCTTGTTTACTGAAATCTTCCAAAGTAAGCAAACATAGTCCCTGACACTGGAGCTGGGATTTATCTCAGCTAACTCTGGATGTTTTCCATGTAGATCTGTACATCCTGTGTAGTTGCAGCTGTGTGCTATTTACTCTGTGCTTGTCTGATGCTGTCTGTGAGATGATGCTATGTTAAAACACACCATGCATAGAAGAACTAATGGTTGCACTAGCAATCTGCAGCCTAGTCCTCTACCTATTAACCCACATACTTACAGAAAAACTGTCATCAAGCACAGTTGATGCACAAGTAATCAAACTCGTCTGAACGATTCTCCCAGCCATAGTGCTGGTCATGCTCGCCCTACCGTCCTTAGGAATCCTCTACATAATAGACAAAATCAACGAACCCGATCTAACCCTAAAAGCTATCGGTCACCAATGCAGTTTTCCCTAAAAAATTACGGGGTGTAGTGTGTGAGAGTGTTTTTGTCTCCTGGATGTTCATTTTGTAAAACCAGCATTGAATCAATATCAGGATACAGTCATAGGTTTAGATTTCTGTAAATTAGATTGTGCTGTGGCTCTGTTGTGAATGCTGTTTCCTACAGGCCAAAGTGGCAATCAGGGAGCTGCTGCCCAGCGGGCTGCGGGAGTCCATCAGCAAAGTGCGCCCAGCGTGGCCTACGCCGTGTCAGCCATCGCCCACTGGGACTGGCCCGAGGCCTGGCCCGAGCTCTTCAACCTGCTCATGGAGATGCTGGTCAGCGGTGATGTCAACGCAGTGCACGGAGCCATGAGGGTGCTCACAGGTCTGTGGGAGCCGTGGCTGGGCAAGGCTGCTCTAGGGAGCTGTTTAGGCTTTTCCTTGTACCAGTATTGTGTCGTGTTTCATACAAATTGAAGAAGTTGGAATTTTCTTGCTCTCTTCCCCTGGTGCCTGTTGCTGGCTGTGGAATTGTGCTCAGCAGGTGTCATGAGAGCTGGGGAAGGAGGTGCTGTGCTGCAGGTTAGAGCTCAGCAGGGACTTGGACTGTAACACCCTGTTTTCCAGATACCTGCAGTTTTCAGTGTGATATTTTCTGCTTGCCTTTGAGGATTGCCTCAGGTAGATCAGATGACCCTAGTCTAGTGAAGTGCAAATCAGCATGTTTCAATTCACTTAATGTTTCCCAATAGTTCTATTGCTGCTGTTCCCTACAAATTGGATTTCTTATAAGAACTTCTCTTATTTTTTTCCATTTTTTAGAATTTACCCGAGAAGTGACAGACATACAGATGCCACTTGTAGCTCCAGTTATTCTTCCAGAGATGTACAAAATTTTCACAATGGCAGAGGTATGATCTTCACAGTGAGGTTGGTGATATTGGTGGGAAATGAATTCCCATTGGTGGGAAATAATTTCCACTATGAAATTAGTGGGAATGTTTCTTGGAACAGAGAAACTTCAGATTTAAGGGTTAAGTCATACTGCAGTATGAGTTAGACTTAAAGAGTTTCTTGATGATATGATAATTAATGGCAGCTAATGTTTCAACTGAAAAGTTGAAGCCAATAATAAAATAAGACAATAAAGCTAAAGCAAAAATGAAATACAATTAAAATATAACTAAAGGAAGTATTTTGTGTAAGAAGAATGTTGTGTTCCTGATGTTTAACTTCTGTCTAGGTGTATGGGATTCGCACGAGGTCACGTGCAGTGGAGATATTTACCACGTGTGCCCACATGATCTGTAACATGGAGGAGCTGGAAAAGGCAAGAATTTAACTTGACATACAAGATGCTTTGAATTCAAACTGAGTGAGGTTCTAAATAATTGTTAATATGGAAATGAAACACTGGGAAATTACATACTGTGTCAGCTGGAATTTGGGGGAAGAGGCTGTAATTTAATACATGTAAAGTAGCTGACTCTCTGCTTTACATGCATGCCTTGATAGTGGGACTTGGTTTCCATAATTAAGGTTAATTTATGGTTTATCAACAGATGTGCTTGTAAGAGCTCAGGAAAGGGGGGAGTCAGCATGGGGAGGAGATGGGGTATCATCTCTTTGTTTATAAATCTGTAACTTAGCTTCCAGCCTTCAGCTGAGCCCTGTCCCAATCACCTGCCAGGCCTTGGGTAACAGGGGACCCTTGGGCAAGGCTTTGGTTCCAAGCTCCTGGAGCTTCACCCCGTGCTTCAGGAGGTGCCTTGGCCTTGTGTTCCTGAAGGGGTGGGGGTAGCCAAACCCAGCCCAGTTTTGGAAGAATAGCTGTTAAGAAACAAACACAGCAGTCAAGCAGCTTTAGATGTGAGTCTGCTGTCTGGCTCTAACTGAGCACATCTGCATTGTAAATGGCCTTTGACAAGTGGCTTTTCCAGCACTCCCAGACAATAAATGGTTATTTTTAACTTTTTGGGGTGTGAGGATAGGGAAGGGTGACTCTCAATCTAGTGGCTGTTCCCTCTCTGTTTGCACAGGGAGCAATCCAGCACAGACTTTTGGAAAGTTCTGGTAATTACATTGTATCTGTACTGCCATGACAAGGTTATTCATGCACTGTATCACGCAGCTGATATCAGTGTCTAAGAGATAGTAGTAACTCCCCACTCTTATTCTGGAGAAGGGCCGAAAGTGTCCTTTACATTGAATACTAAACCTTTTCTTTGAAATTTGAACCTTTGAAATTTTACTAAAAAAAAAAAAAAGGGAATCTTTTTATAAAAGGCATTTTCTAATTGATTTTAACATGGGACTTCGCTGTCCTGGCTATGGATTTATGAGGAATACTCCCAATAAAATTGTTTTGGTCCTGTATTACTTGCTCTGCCAAGGACTGCTTATGGAGTGCTCTGACATCTGGAAAAATACTTGCTGCATTTTCCTAGGAAGAATCATCCTGTTAATCTTCAGGCCAGCTGTTGATACTCAGCTTGTTTGGTTTGGGGGATGGAGGCTCTGTAGGGAGATAAATGCCAGCCGCAGGGTTTGGGGTGACTGTGTGTGTGATGGAGCCACCCCAGGTTGGTTTTGAAGCCTGGGGGTGCTAGGGTGCAGGGCAGGATTCAGCTCATCAAATGAAATGATGGGGTGAGCACTGCTCCTGGGGCTCTCAGACTGGATTGTCTGGATCCCTCTTGAGACTCCAAAGTGATAAGTTGGATGTGTGTGTGTTTTGTGTGAGCCTGTGCTATAGGGTTCTGAAGAGTGGGATTCAGCTGAGCTTAGTTCCTTACCTAAAGAGAGAGCCCAAGTGATGTTTGAAACAGCTTTCATGTGACTTTGCAATATTCTGCAGTTGCCATGAGTTTCTCTTCTATTTTGTACCAGCAAAGTGCATTTGCTGTTGCTTCTAGTGCTTTACCTGTCAGATGTGGGGGGTTCTGTATCTGATATTCAGCTGTGCTTGCATTGTCTGTAACCAGGGTGCTGCCAAGGTCCTGATTTTTCCTGTGGTGCAGCAGTTCACAGAAGCCTTTGTCCAGGCCCTGCAGATGCCTGATGGACCAACATCGGACAGCGGGTTTAAGATGGAAGTTTTAAAGGTGAGTCACTTAGGGCTGGTTAAGTGGAGAAAGAACTGAATACCAACACACACTCAGATGTGCTGGAAAACAAACTCAAGTGGCACGTCTCCCAGTGTGCTCATGGGATGAACAGTGAAGGCTTTTGGCTCCCAGCACCATCAACAGTGAAACAAGTTGTTCACCTGTACTGAAGATATCTATGATGAGATCCATGAGGATCTGTCTGTACAGTGATCCACAGGAATCTGGTCCACAGGACCATCTGTCTCTGTCATTTGCTGATCTTATGTTTCTTGGATATGTCTTGGACATCATAATCTGTAGTTAAATACCAATATTTTCTAAAGGTGCTGCAGAATTCTGCTGCAGCGAAGTTGTAAAAGCTTATTAAGTGCAGGTGCTTTTCTGGAACTTACCTGCTCTTTAATGCCAAATGATCTCTGAGAAAGAGAGATGGAAAGTCTTTGTACTGTCCTGGTTTCCTTTAGAGAGGTGATTGGATTGGAATGGAGAGCTCTGTGTGCATGGGGACAAGGGCCAGTGCAGACCCCTGTAACAGCTTGGAGAACACTGGAGCTGTAGGGTATGTGCCTGCAGCATGGGAGAGCAAAGAGCCAAAAGCATCAGTTGCAGTATCAAATCCAGATCTTTCATTTCCCTGCCTCTCTGCTGGGGTGAGCAACACTCAGGTCAGTGTACAGGTTTCTGAGAATGGGCACTGAGGCCTGTTCAGTTCCATGAAGAAAACAATAAGTGACAAGTGTCAAAAGTCAGGATGACCAGCTTTGTGCTGAAGTGTCGGCGATGGAGAGAGACTGGGAGACTGACTCGGTGATCAGAATCCGATTTTATTGTGGGATACAAACACTTACATACTATTTCAGGGAGACTAGTAATGTGTACTACAATGATTAGGTTAAAATCACAAACTTACGCATATAACATCATCTCTTGCTTGCAGAGTTTAATGGGATTTTCTTTTTCTGGTAAACCCATTTGATTTAATCTTCTTGCAATCCCGGTCTAATTTTCAAAGTTCTGTTTGCTTTTGCCAAGGCATCCTGTTATCAAATCTCTTATGTTAACCAGTCCAAAGTCCATCATCTGTCTTGTGTCCCCCAACATTCCAACACTGAAGTAATGAAAATACATGCTGGGAGGTGCTATTGTGTTACGGAGAGCAGCAGCTCCTGAGTTCTGTCTTGTGGAACTTGTCTCAGTCCTGTTCAAGGCAGCAGTGCCTGGTCTGGGCATCCTGTGGCTTCTCAGTGAGGGGCTGCATGTCTTGTACTCCAAGAACAGCTGGAGCTGTTATTGCTGTGCAGCACTACTGGAAAGCAGTTTGGGGAAGGATGTTGGCAGTTTCTGTTGAGACAATGTCTCTTGTGGGGTTTTTTTTCCTTTCTGTTGCCTGTGCACTGGGATTCCTGGGGCAGTGATTTATAGGAACAGCAACATGAAAGGAGGACTGCAAGGTATCATCTCAATTTGAACAGGCTGCAGCTCAAGAATATTTGGATCTCTTACTCCAGATACTCACATTTGGATTGTTAATGAGTAGTGGTGTTTTTCAGCCTCCACAGAAAGCAGTTGTAACTGATGGCTTCACTCTAAACCAGGCCAGGCCAGTTCTGTTCTCATTACATCAATGCATTCTGCAGCCTTTTCTGTTATTTAAGTAAGTTCTTGCTGGCATTGGGCTCTTTGCATGGGTATGTCAACACTGGTCCCACCAGGAGGTTCTTGAACAATGTGACAGGCTGGGAAAGTCTCTGAGGAAATGTCACCTTGTTGTTGCTCTGCTCCTTAGCTGTGTGAGGGGCTCTGCCTTTGGCCTCTGCAGGGGACGTGCAGCACAAGACGATTTGGATCTGAATACAGTGCTGTGAGTCGGATGGCATCGATGGCAGCAGAGAATCAGTGTGCATTTAAACAGCAAATTCAGGAGATCTGCTGCTGACAAGTGGTTTGTAGGAGGCTCTTCTTGAAGAGATGAATGTTCTGGCTGTTGACTTAAGGCAATTCATGGTTTTGTAACTTAAGATTTCTAAGCTGATGATAGCAATTTTCTGAGGAAAAAAGGATTCAGGTGAATTGCCTTCACTTCCAGAGAAGTGGATTTTATAGTCATTGTAATGCAGAAGTAAGAAACCTTAGGGGATTATTTAAACCAGCTCTACAGATGAGGTCATTACAGGAACCCCTTGAAAAGCTGATGCAATGGAAGAGGGAATTGAGACTTTTTATAGCACATATAGCACTTTTCAACCAGATGCAAACTCAATTCCATTTTCTTTTCCTTAATGAAGTGCTGTGCAGCAAATGATAGGAAGACCTTTTTTTTCCCTTCACTGTCACTTGTGAGCTTTGTACTCCAAAGTTTATGGAGTTCTTGATGGAAGTCAGAGGCAGTCCTGACCTAAACCGTTGTGCTGTCCATGTCAGAATGTTCTGCAGGACAGTGGCAGAAGGTGTAAGGAATGCTATTGCAGTGTGCACATCTGCCTGATTGGCTGGGACAGTTATCCTGGTATGGGGAGTGAATGGTTTGGATCACATCATGGGGACCACTGATGGTTAATGTGTCCCAAGTTGTTCCCAGAATAGTTACAAGTTTTTAAGCAGTTATCAGAAGAAAATCGGGGCCTTTTATCCTTGGAAGAGATGGGAGGTTTGGCCACAACAAAAATACCAAGTGTGAAGACTAGAAGGAAATACCCATGGGGTAATTTTTTGTTGTGTTTGATAGTTCAGCATGAATTAAATTGAGGTCTCTAAGGATGAATGAGCTGCAACTGTGCAATTCTTGAATCCTAATTCCAGTGTTGAACATGCTGCTGTTGATTGTTTTGAAAGAAACAGACTGATTAAACATGACAGGTGACAGATTTAAGGCAAATTTCATAATAATGGAGTACAAATTGGAATAGAGTGGTGTACTTAGTGTGCAGTAATATATCAGGAACACCAATTAACCAACAATCTAAAGCATCTTGCAGCCTTGCTGTTGTGCTTCTTCATTTGTGCTTAGAAGCTGTTCAGCACCTGTGGGGTCAGAGACGTTATGCTTACATTTTTCCTGACACTGGAACAAATAACTAGCTAGAAAAAATAATTAATCATAACCTCTTTGTTCTTGGATGGAAGATGAGGTGGGATCCATGTCTTGGGACAAACTTCCCAGTTTTATGAACAAAGTTCTTCACCTGCTGCTTCTGAACTTTGACTGACAGTCAGCTTTAGCGTGCTCTGTAGTGTATATTTTAAGCTTTTTATCCAAAAATTTAGGGATTTCTTCTCTATTTAAAGATGCAGACAGGAAGAGAAGCAATAAAAGGTTTTGATGGAGTGACTTGAAGGAGCAGTGCTCTGAAGAGAGAAGGATAAGGGCTTTCTTGAAGGATTAATAGGTGGTGGAGCAATACGTGGGGATTGGCAGAGGATCTGTAAAGCAGTTCTTTGAGTTCAGACAAGCAGTGGGAATTGGCAGAATGAGGGGCCAGGGGTTGAAATACAGCATCTGACAGGAGAGTGCTCTGTTTTTTAATGACTTGCTGTGCAGGAACTGGTGACCTTGCAAATGCAGCTTTCCACTGTTACAACTGCAGAGCCATTGGGGAGCTCCCTTAGCACTCCAGCAGCTCTTCCTGCAGAGTTGGTTGGGCATAGAGCTTGGAAACATTTACCTGGGGTTCATATGGAGTGGCATATGGAACAAGTCTGTTTGGATGCTCGTGTGGCCCTAGGCAGGGTGTTGAGTTTGCAGCAGTCCTGAAGATCAGATTCACATCCTTTGCCAGCACCTGCTTAATTTTTTTCCCCAGAGACTTCAGCATTACTTCTCTGTAACGCCTCCTTCTAGCACCTGCCAGACTCATTCCCAAACCCACATAACTGGGTTATTCCTGATGCCTGCTCAACTCCAGTACTGATATTAGATTGCTCTTGTTTTTCTGGAAGGTGAATTACTATTTTTTTGTTTCTGTTAATGTACCCAGTGCTGCAAACAAACTGCACAGAGTGGTTTGTATTGGGTAAGCACAAACAAACTGACACCTGTGTGTCTGGGAGCAGCCACCTCTCAGGCAGTTTGTGAGGGGCTGTACACTGTTCTGTAACAAGTGTAACAGAGCTGGAGCTGTGCCTCTGGGGAGGAGAGGGGGGAGTGAGAGCTCTCTCACTCCTGGAAGGTCCCAAAAGGCTTTTGGCAAGTGCCAATGGAAGGGCTCCCCTAAGTCAGGATGATCAGCTTCAGGAAAGTCCAGGCACAATCCCCTGTGGAGCTGCTGAGCTGCTCCCAGAGCAGCCCCTGTGCTGGACTGGCACAGCCAAAATGGGAAGGGAATTGATCTGGGTGGGTGTTTGCTTCTCCAGCTACTCCTTGGATGTGCAATGGATGTGTTGCTTTCATGAGCAGAAGTGTGGAAAATGGGCAGTAGTCTGGTTTTACATTACATTAGAGTTCTTTTTCTGGGACAAACACTTCCAGGATAATTGTATCCAGCCAGTGCTGCACAGTGATGTGCTTTGGATTTGAGTCATTGTCTTACCACTGCATTATGGCATTGTCTTCACTCCAGAGTGCCACATCTTGTGTTATCCCTTTGCTTCCCTGCCAAAGAGGAAACACCAAGAGAAGTGTGCTGGTGAGTGTTTGAGCAAGAGAGGGGATTGTGTGGTCAGGAGTGAGAGGTGACCTCGGTGACAGGAAGGCTTTGGATGATCTCAGTTGTTAATGAAACAGCAGCCTGTGATTTGAGTGTGTTGATGGCTTTCCCAGTTTCACTTTTGACTGATACTCTTTTTGGTTCCAGGCTGTGACAGCACTTGTGAAAAACTACCCAAAGCACATGATTTCATCAATGCAGCAGATCCTGCCCATCGTCTGGAACACCCTTACAGAAAGTGCTGCTTTATATCCTTGGTAGTGACTGTGTTTACCTGGAGTCAAATGAGACAAACTCAGTAATGACCTGACTGCTGGAGAGCCACAATTCATGGAGTGCTCTGCCCTGCCAGACAAAAGAGGATCTTTCTCTTACTTCTGGAGTCTCCATTAAGTTTCTTTTTGCTTAAAATGTATGCTGATTGATGCATGTGCCCTGTAGAACTGCCACAAGCTCTGCATTGTTTCTGGTACTTTTTGGTAAAAATTGTCTTCTTAAAAAGGTGCTGGTCACAGTGTAAAGACTTTAGGAGAAGGAGAATCAGCAGTACCTCTCACTGCAGCAGAACTAATAGCTGATTGCACTTGCTGCAGAAGCTGATTTGCCATTTGAATGTTCAGTCAGTGCTCCACTGCACACCCAGCTGTGTCAGAGTAGTCTGTGGGTGCATTGCCCAGTTCTTTGAAAACTGACAACTCAAATCTCTCCATATTGTTTTTTCAGACCCCTGTTTAAACACAGTGGAAGGTGTCCCTGCCCATGGCAGGGGGATTGGAACTACATGGTCTTTAAGATCCCTTCCAACCCAAACCGTTTTGTGAATCTATGAAAATACAAGGAGCTGTTTGTTAGATTTTGATGGTGTATTTCTCCCTCTCCTGTCCCGACTCCTACTACAGTCCTGTTGGTATGGGCAAACAAAATGGGCTTTTGTTTGCAAAAGGGGAGAGTCTTGTTCTTCCTTTCCTTGTGTTTGCTCTGGTACTTGTTGGATCTTCAGTTCACCATCTGCAAAGAAAACTCCTTCCTTCTTAGCCCCAGGTTAGTTTTCTGTCATTTTCCAGGGCTGGTGCTTGTGGAGAAGCTTGGTAGGGAGCAGAGCCAACCTAAGGTAGGATGTGGGAACATGGAGTGGTTCCTCACCCTTGGGCAGCAGTGAGGTGTTGAACTGGCTCACATCCCCTGGAAAGAATGAGTCTGGGGGGTTCTGTTCTTGCAAAGTTAACATAAATTAAGTTTTAGGTTACCTTGGTGAGTTTGATCTAAATTATTCAAATAATATGAAAGATGTGCTGAAGTGGTGTGTGAGTGATCTGTGGAAAGCGGTCTTTGAACTTGGGCAATGCACAAAGCCAGGAGCTCCTGGGGTTCTTGTCTGTGTGTCCTGAAGCACAGGATTCTACACAAAATCAAAGGCTTTTTAAAGAACAAAACCTTCCCAAGTTATCAGCAATTTTAAGACAGGAACAGATTAATTTCAAAATATGTGTTGTTCTTTAGAAAAAAGCATTTCCTTAACTCCATCCACTTATGTGAGAACAGAAGTAAATTACACAGAAGAGGTGGAGGATCCTGTGGATTCTGATGGTAAGAACTTGCACTTCACTTCTGCTGTTTGAAGAGGAATGGAGTTACCTAAATATTGCTGTCCAAACAGTGACTGAAACACCATGGGAGATTGTGCTAAAGGTGCATTTACCGTGTTAGAATGGTGTCCATCACTTCTTTGCAAATTACTTGTGATTGTGATCAATGAAGGCACACAATTTAAGTTTTCTAATGGCTCAGGGAGTGAGATTGGCAACAATTTTGAGGTAAAAGTAGTGGGACAGAAGAAAATCAAATAGGTTTTATGTTGAGCTTGATAAATTTTAATGAGGGGTGTGTGGTGGGAAGAGAGCAGAAGGTGATGAGGTCCAAATCCTCTTGGGGCTGCTACTGCACTTGCTAGTCCAGGAGAATGAATAAATATCTGCTCAGAGAAGCTAACAGTTTATCATTA
Source organism: Camarhynchus parvulus (assembly GCF_901933205.1). Lineage (NCBI taxonomy): Eukaryota > Metazoa > Chordata > Aves > Passeriformes > Thraupidae > Camarhynchus > Camarhynchus parvulus. The sequence continues at coordinate 1,010,334 of NC_044596.1, read as the reverse complement.
TTTTCACATCCATTTGTACCTTTTTGTATGTTGGCATATTCAGTCATGTTCTTTTTTGTTTTTTCCACTTTGTTCAGGTGAAGTTCTGGGCTTTGAAAATCTGGTGTTCAGCATATTTGAATTTGTTCATGCCTTGTTGGAAAACAACAAATTTAAGAGCACAGTGAAGAAGGCTCTGCCAGACCTGATCTATTACATCCTGCTTTACATGCAGATCACAGAGGAGCAGGTGAGCATGTTTGTGTTGTGTAGGAAACAAAGGAAATGAGAGATTTAAACCAGCAAGTGTCCTGGGAAGAGTTTCAGTTGTGGAAGCTGCTGTAATCTAACAGGCTGTTCCATCACTTTGCTGTGGCAGCACTTAGAGGTTCCAGAATGGTACAAGATGGACAGAAAATCACAGATCACAGAAGGGTTTGGGTCAGAAGGGTTTTTAAGGCCCATCCTGTTCCACCCCTGCCCTGGGCAGGGACACCTTCCACTATCCCAGGTTGCACCAAGCCCTATCCAGCCTGGCCTTGGACACTTTCAGTGATGGGACATTCACAGCTTCTCTGGGCAACATATCCAGTGTCTCAGCACCTCCTTAGTAAGGAATTGCTTCTGTAATCTAAACCTACCATCTTTCCCCTTGCCCTGGGGCCCTGGTAAAAGGACTTTATTTTTAAGGCAATTACAAGGTCCTCCAGGAATCTTCTCCAGGCTGAACAACCTCAGCTCTTCAGGCTTTCTTCCTTCATTCTTCCCTGTGCTGTGAAAATGAGGATTTTCATGCTGAAAGGAATAAACAGCTTTCTGTGAGAGCCAAAATATTGTGCTAGTAGGGTGAAATAATTTGTACTGAAATTCTGCATAGCTTCTGGCCTCTCAACTGTCACAACCATCATCTTTTAGTTTAGGTAGACATGCATAAAAACAAGCACTCTGTTAAAAGATTTATCTGCTTCTCCCATTCCTCATCTAAAAATAAAGCTGCAGCATTGATTCCAGGTCAGTCATTGGTTCTGTGAATCTCTGATCTCAAATGAGGGGCAGAAGAGCAAGATGAGCTCAGAGGAGAGAGTTTCTTCTTTTCAAAGGTTTCTGCAATGGAATAGAAGAAAAATCAGTTGAGGATGAAGACTTCTTATGGCAGAGAAAAATTCTGAAAGTGGTCTTCCAAAACAGGTTGCAGGGAACAGAAAAGCTGCCTTTCATGGATGGTGTCCTGAATTCTCAGCTGTCCTGTCCTTTTTATCTCCTCTAGATTAAAGTTTGGACTGCCAATCCACAGCAGTTTGTGGAGGATGAAGATGATGATACATTTTCCTACACAGTGAGAATTGCTGCTCAGGATCTCCTGCTGGTATGAAACACATCCCACATTTAGATACTGCAGTAGTAATAACAAGTATCAAACCTGCCCTCAGGAAGGGCATTTAGAGAAAAGGCCAACTTTTAACAGTCCATACAAATGAGTGTTACCATTTTCTTGTGCACAGGCTGTGGCTGCTGATTTCCAGAATGAGAGTGCAACTGCTCTGGCTGCAGCAGCTACGAGGCATTTGCAGGAAGCTGAGCAGGCTAAAAACAGCGGTGCTGAGCACTGGTGAGGGGCTGGGGCGGGGAGGGGACGGCCCTGGGGCCGGGAGGGGAGGGGACAACTCTGGGACAGGGAGGGGACAGGGCTGGGGCGGGGACGGGACAGCGCTGGGATGGGTGTTGAGCCCATCTGCAGCACGGGGTGCACCATGATTTAATCACATTTCATTTGTGACAATGCTACTGAAGAGCAAGGATGGGGCTGGAAAGCTCTGCTTAGAAGAAGAAAAAAAGTACAGCAGTTCTTGAGCCAGATGGTGAAATCTTCATGTGGAGTACTTTGGGCAGTTTCTAGCACAAGTTATCTGTGCCAAGGCTCCCTCCCTTCAGAGCTTGATGTTCCTTAAAACATCTCATGGGAAATGATAATTACTTATAGAAAATCAGAAGAGAAATTTGCAATACTTCCTGCTCACTAATTGGGATAAAATTTTCAGGAATATATATATATATATATATGTGTATGTGTGTGTAAAAAAAAAATATATATATTATATTTTTATATATATATTAAAATATATATAATATATATAAAATATATATTTATGTATATGTATATATACACATATTTATATTTATATATATTTATATATATGTGTATACATACATACATATATATGTATATATATATTTATATGTGTGTGTATATATACATATATATATATGTATATATTTGACATCTATATATACATATATATATGTAAAATATATATATAATTTTCAGGAATATATATGTTTAAAACATATATATAACATATATATATGTTAAAAATATATTTTTTTACTTGATGTTGAGTGGTGCTGTATGCAGATATATGTGTTCAATTTTAGAACTTCAGAGTTGCAGTTTTTAATGCTATTTGGGGATAGAAGAAGAAAACTCCACTGCAGGAGTACCTGGCTGCTGGTCCACAGTGATTCTCTCCTGGTTTTACAGAGCATTGGTTCAGTGTTTGTGTTTATTTTGAATGTTAGTGTCAGAGGAACCCCTCTGATAATGAGCAGCAATGGAATGGCTGCAAAATCAGACATTAGGTTCCCATCTGCCTCAGTTGTGAGAAATTGTAAAGTAGCTTCTTGGCTTCACAAATAAAACCAAGGAGAAGTGTATTTGCACAGAGTTCTGTATCATCATAATTAACAAAATGTTAATGCAAATTTAGATGTTCTTAAACCTTTAATGTACTGGGTGTCCCCGTGCTTCTGCACATAAATTATAAAGGCATGGCTGGAACACAAGCTTTCATGGAAGAAGTTCTTTTTTATTATGAGGACAAAATTGGTACAAGTAACAACTATTCCACCAGTATTTTAGGAAGTGACTGAGAATGCTGGCCATCCTGAGAGAGTTTCCAAGCCCCTATCTTGCAGTTTGTGAATGTTAATCTCTTTAAGGGCTTTTTTAAATTCTCTTTTGGGATCAAGGAAATAGTTGTCGTAGCTTAGACCAGAAAATTACTTGTGACTTCACTTCAGAATATGTATTTATTTCTTGAGTGTTGACAGAGGAAAAGTCTTAAGGCATCTGAACTATTTTGCAGGTGGAAAATACATGAAGCCTGTATGCTGGCCCTGGGCTCAGTCAAGTCTATAATTACAGACAGTGTGAAGAATGGGAGAATACACTTTGATATGCATGGCTTCCTGACAAATGTGGTCCTGGCAGACCTCAACCTTTCAGGTATGTGGGATATGTGGGACCCTGCATCCCTGGGAATAACTGCTGGGTACCAGACACTGAGAGTCTCTGATGAATCAGTGAGGTTGATGTGTGCATGAGGGATTGGAAAATGCACTTGAGCACCTTGCTCATGTGAAAAAAATAAATCTTGTGAGTTCCCACATGCTCCCAGTTCTAGTGTAAGTCCTTTATATATGGGACTGTGCTTTCAGCTGGATCTCATTGTTGGCTGGATGCATGAGCCTGTAGGGCTGGAGGAGCTGGGTGGAAAATAGCTGTTCTGATGTCTTGTGTCTGTTCCTGGGAAAGGCACCAGCACTGTTTAACCGCCTTCAGAATTCCTGCTGCACCATGTCATCCCATTTGTTTTATGCTGAGGCTGATGCTAGTTGTAGCACATGAATTCAAATAATGCTCCTGGCTAAATGGGATTCTGTTATTGAGAGCTCAGCAGGATTTTGCTCTCTAGGTTATCTTACATCACTGTGCAAGAAAATCAGAGGAACTGTTGAAAGTTAGACCTCAAAAGTCCTTGCAAATTAAAATTTTAGAAGTTTAAGGCATTAATGTGAGCATCATTGATGAGTACACATTGAGTTGTCAGTGTAGAAAAAACTGGTTCCTGGGTTCTTTTTCATCAAAGAAACAATTATTTAGCCCATTACAAAGAAGGGCTTTTTGTTTTCTTTGTGTTAATGTTGGGTGAAGAACTAGTGTGCAAAGTGCATAGTGTGCAATGCATGTAAGAAACCAACCTCAGAAATTTACATATATTTACATTCATTTACATGTGTGGCCCTGGGTTGTAAATGAGCTGCTGTGCTCTAGAAGGGCTCCCAGAGTCAGTGTGTTGATGGCTCTCCAAGGATATCAATTTAATGGTCAGTAATGGTACAGACAAAGAAATGTTGTGATTTATGATACTGACTTAAAAAACAAAGCTCTTCTCTTGCTGTACATCTTGCACAGAGTGTTTTATGTCCTCATCTTAAAATTAGTACTTGCAGGAGCATAAATAATGGCAGTAAAGATGCTGAGGAACAGAGAGCATCATCCCTTTGAGGCCAGCCTAGATAGGTAAGGAGATTATAGTCTGAAAAGGCAGCAGGAATAAGTGTGATAAAGATATATCATACCTTAGTGAGTGCAAGCAGGTGAGTGGATAATGAATGTCCACTGCTTCTGTGGTGCTGGTGAACCACAGAATTCCATTCTGTAACTGCAGGGTGATGGCTGCAAACTAATCATGTAATCTGTGAAAGGTCCCTGGGTATGAGCTCTGTTATTCCAATGCTTCTCCCTAAGATGCTGCTTTCTTCAGCTGGGGACAGAATATTGAGCTGGATAAATAGGAATTGGTGGCAAAGCCTCTGTTCTCTTCCTTTGCTTTTGTTCAGCGATGAACAAATTCAAGTGTAAATAGTTGAAGGGAGGAGGTTTTTTAATAACTGAAAAATTATTCTTTGAAATAACTAAGAAAATAAACTGGATTCTGCCCATGAACAAAAATTCTCTATATGCTGCCACACTTGTCTTGTGTGTCACATTTCAGTGTTTTCCTGTTGGGAGACAAGATTTTAAATAATGGATGGAAGCAGCTGTGATTTAAACTCATAAAGCTTATTCTGAAACAACTGAGGTATTTTCTTTTGCTGCAGTGTCTCCTTTCCTCCTGGGCCGGGCCCTGTGGGCTGCCAGCCGTTTCACCGTGGCCATGTCACCAGAGCTCATCCAGCAGTTCCTGCAAGCCACTGTCAGTGGATTGCATGAAACCCAGCCCCCCTCTGTCAGGATCTCTGCAGTCAGAGCCATCTGGGGGTAAGCAAACCCTGGGCTATTCCACAGCCCCAGGGACAGGGATGTAAATAACACTGATAAACTGGTTTGTTAAAATGGCATTTCTGTCTGGGCTGTGGGAGGTTTTGCTTTGAATGAAATAGATGTCAGCTTAAAAAGTGTAAGCAAGCAAGTTCAAAATAGAATAACTCTAATGAGGAATGTGAAATTGAGATTCAGGGTTGGCTACAGTAAAGTGTTGTGGTGGATATGGTCACAGGGAGGAGCAGCACTAGGTAGTGTTGGAAGGTACAAGGATGAAACTCAGATTATTCCTCTTTGGTCATAAAGGTGACTAACATCATACAGGCCTATGGAGCCAATCACAGCAATAAGGAGTGTTTGGGGTTTGATTTTCTTACCCCATTTTTGTCAGAAGGAAGGTCTGCTGTACTTGATGAACATTAGTGTTAAATCAAAAAAACAGTCACAAAAAATCTGCTAAAACCTAACTGTTCACCACTTCCAAACAGAGCACTTTTGTCTTATTTGCGCTGAAATGCTAATGAATAAGTAAAGTCAGAGATTTATGACTTAGTTATTCCTGAAATTGCTTTATCACACACCAGCTCACTTGTAGAACATGGTAACAACACACTTGGTGAGCAGTGTCTGTCCTGGACTTTTTTCCTTTTCTCCATCAATGGGCAGTTCTTAGGAGAGATCTGTCACTGAGGGGCAGTAGAAGCTTCTAACATCACTCAGCTCAACTCTGCTTTGTGTGCAATGTGGAGGGAAGAGTTCTGGCGAGAGCTTTCCTCCTCCTTCCTGCTGAGCTGCTGGGGAGATCAAGCAGTAGAGGATTGAAGGAGAGAAGTCCTAGAGAAGTGAACTTAAAGGAATAAGAATGGACAGGATGGAACAACCCCTTATGTATTATCCAGAATGGAATATATTTAAGTTACGTCAATAAATTAGGAATGTATTTTTGTATCACAAATTTCTTGTCTAGCTACTGTGACCAGCTGAAGATCTCTGAGAGCACCCACGTGTTGCAGCCTTTCCTTCCCAGCATTCTGGATGGCCTGATCCACTTGGCAACTCAGTTCAGCTCCGAGGTGCTGAACCTGGTGATGGAGACACTGTGCATTGTGTGCACGGTGGATGCAGCATTTACAGCCAGCATGGAGAACAAGATCTGCCCCTTCACCATTGCAATATTCCTCAAGTACAGTAACGGTATGCATCTACTTACATCCCAAAGCACGCTTGGTTTTGCTGTTGAATCCTGCAGCTGAAAACTTAATCAGTGATCATTGAATGAACACTGATTCCCGTGGTAGAGGGGAAACTTGCTGCCTTGCCCAGCCAAAATGCCTTGCCACCTTTCCCTGGTGGCAAAGATTGAGGTGTGTGTGTGTGTGTGTTTTAGTAAACGATGCTTTCTCTCTCCAGATCCTGTTGTTGCTTCTCTTGCCCAGGATATTTTTAAGGAGCTAGCTCAAATAGAAGCCTGCCAGGGTCCAATGCAGATGAGGCTGATCCCAACCCTTGTCAGCATCATGCAGGCCCCAGCTGACAAGATCCCAGCAGGGCTGTGTGCAGTAAGTGCTTCACTGGGGCATGGCCTGGGCTGGAGATGTTCCTGTTGTGTAACACCTGGGGTGGCTGCTCTGCAAAGGGCAGAAGGGCTGCTGTGGACATGCTTTGGAGCAATGGCCTCAGTCACTGGGGGAGGTTTCTCTGTGGAGGAGGCAAACTGCAGGTGCAGGAAGATGCTTCCAAAAGTTTGCTTTAAACTGCTCCTCTGGCCTTCTTCTAGTCTCCACAGTATCAGTCATCCCCACTCATTTTGCTGTGATATTGCCATCTTTCAGCAGGAGCAGCCTCTTCTCCCAGCAGACCACACAACTTTTCCTTGCATTTCTTCCAAAGGCTTGTTCTGATTTATGCATTACCTATGTATGAATTTGAGATAAATTATACAGGTGCCTTAATAAAAGATGGAGCACTGACTGTGTAGAATGGTTGTATGGAATTAAATCCATAAACATCCGCATCAATATGCATATAATCTCTTAATTGGTATGACTGTAACAATTGCTTATGGGTAATTAAGATAAATTTAAATCAATGTAATCAAAATGGAACAAGTCAGCTAGAGCAGTTCTCTGGCTGTTCTGATTAGCATGCATCTGTTTGCCATGTTTGAGTGGTGACACTGCTCTTGATGTGGGAACTGTCTTGGGAGCTTCTGCAGCTCACAGCAGTGATGCTTGGGTGTGTGACTCCAGGGTCCTTGCATTTAAAAATGATTCTAGACTGTGAGTTCAGGGTGTGGTTGCAGCAGTGGCCACATCCCTGCAGTTCACACCTTTGATGTTTGCAGCAGGGGTGGGTAGTGCTGACTTCAAGTTCTGTGGCTGCTGCCGTGACAGTTTGTGCTTTCCTTTCAGACTTCTATTGATATACTGACCACAGTTGTGAGGAATACAAAACCCCCTCTGTCCCAGCTCCTCATCTGCCAGGCATTCCCTGCAGTGGCACAGTGCAGCCTGAACACAGATGACAATGCTACTATGCAGGTACTGCTGTGGGGAGGGGGAGGCTGGTGACACTTGGGGAGGGGGAGGATTGCAGGGCTGTACCAGTCCAAGAGAGATGACAAAGCCTTTGAGGAAGCTCAGGCTGTGCTTGCCAGTTGCTGTATCAGCAGCCCCTCAAAGCCTCTGCCACCTCCAGTTTACCATGAAAGTCCTGTTGTTCAGGGCCTGCAGTGATTTTCCTGATCATTCCTGAATGTGGAGAACTACAGTGAGAAAGGCAGCAGCCTGGATGTTTTTTCTATTTTAGTGCACTGGAGCATGTTAAAAAAACCTACCAACCAAAGCCCAGCAACACAAAAAAAAAATCCCCAAAACCAAACAACCAAGGAAACCTGTAATGCTTTTCTGCCCCCATAACATTTATCACACCTGGTAATGGCAGGGGCTGTCTTCAGGAACAATCACAGACACGGGACAGCAAAAACCCTCCTGGCCCTCCTACTCTAGCAGCTTTCTGCTGTGCTCATTTATGAGGGAAGGGGAAGGCAAACTTCTTTTTGATTGAGCCAGGTGTGGGATGGAGGGACAGCAGGGAATCATCCCCAGCATCACCACTGCCTGAGCTGTGCTTGCGGGCAGGCTTGGCTATGACCTGATGTCTTTGGAGTATCTGGCAAGAAGGAAAAAGCATCAGAGGCTAGAAGTGCAGGGAGCCTTTTCATTCTAGCTCCTAACTGACAAATGAGTAACAAGGGTGGTTTCATTCCTTATGTAAGGAGTTCCGTAGTGGCAGCTACTCTTTGCCATGTGAATACAGACCATGTGAATGTGGTCTTTCCTAAACAGCAAACCAGTAAGAATAGGTGAGAGAGACCAACAGGGAGAAATTGTAGACCTGCACACCGGTTGCTTTGCTGGATCTTTGTGCTAAGAAGAATTCAAAAGGACTGCAGCTCAGCTGCTGAGTTGTGTTTTGTTCATGTCACACTTCTCTGTCTTCACCTCTCACTTGTTAAAAACTCTTTGAATTTCTTTAGGTACCAAGATTGGCACAAAACTGCAGCTACTTGAGGTTGTTGTTGTATTTATTGTTGTATTTATTAGTTATCTTGATTGCTGCTGATTGGGCAGTGAGGAGTAGTGTATGTGTGAATGAGCTGGAGTCTGTAGAACTTGTGAGCCTATCACAGGTGCCACCAGTTTTCCCCTTGTTTTCATTGTGGTTCAGGGAGGTTCTGGGGTGGTGAAGGGGATGTCTCCCCTGCCTGCCCATATGGAATGCAGGGTGACCCCAATGTCTGGGAATGACTCCATGACTCAGAAGGCTGAACAATTGCTTTATTAAAACTATACTATATTACATTAATACTTTATTATAACTATACTAAAGAGATACTAAAACAATACTAAACAAAAGACACTAAAGAATACTAAAGAAAAACGTGTGACTGTCTGAGACAGCCAGGACACAGCTTTGACCCAAACAAAACAATCCTCAGCAGAATCCAATTGACAAATCCCTTCAGGTAAACAATCTTCCTAACACATTCCACAGGTGCAAAAACAACAGGAGCAGCAAGTAGAGATAAGAATTGTTTTCTCTTCTTCTCTCTGTACTTCTCCAGGAAAAATCCTGGGAGAGAGAGAGATTTAAGTTCAAAGAGTATGTGAATACCACATGCCCACTCCCTTATGTAGGAGCGTCGGGGGGCAGGACGGTGGGGACAGACAGAGACGAGAGGTCTCTGCAGCCAGGGCTTGGAACTTGTGGGTTATTGCAAAGGGCCTGGGTGCAGGGCCCTGCTGGGAGCTGCCAGCCACAGCTGGAGAAGAGAGGGGTAGAGAGGATGAGAGGGTAAGACAGTAAGGGAGTAAAAAGGTAAGAGAGTAAAAGGGTGAGAGAGCCAGGTTCCCATTACAATACCATAAATCTTCTTCTGTGTTGAATATTCTAATTCTCACTAATCAATCTAGTACAAGATACAAATCCTATAGCATTTCCATACAGCCTATAAGAATCATTACATTACCACACTGTGTTATATTTTAAACCCTAAAAACTCCTCTTTGGACCCCTTCTGCCAAGCCAGTAGGGTCTGCTCTGACCCTTGGACCTGTCTGCAAGCAGAGGGTGTTGTTCCATCAAAAGGGGATCACCTTCAGCTGGCCACACCATTGTTTTCCAGTTGTTCAGTAACTGAGGTATCTCAAGGCTTGCTTTCATTTCAATCTCACTTATAGTTTCTATATTCTCCAAATCTTTTGCCAGGCAATCATATTTATGAGGCTTTCCTGTTTCATTTTCCCCAACACCTTGCCCATTCTTGTCCCTAGAACGGCGGCGAGTGCCTGCGCGCGTACGTGTCGGTGGCGCTGGAGCAGATCGCGCAGTGGCACGACGAGCAGGGCCACAACGGGCTCTGGTACGTCATGCAGGTGGTGAGCCAGCTCCTGGACCCACGGACCTCGGAGTTCACCGCTGCCTTTGTGGGCAGACTGGTCTCCACTTTAATTTCAAAAGCCGGGAGTGAGCTGGGAGAGAATCTGGACCAGATCCTGAGAGCCATCCTGAGTAAAATGCAGCAAGCAGAGACGCTTAGTGTGATGCAGGTGAGCAGGTTTGGCACCCAGGAGAGTGAGGAGAGGCACCACGAGAAGAAACTGTCATCATTTTCTTTCATTTATTGCCTGTTTATTTATGGCTTATACAACTGGAGGGTCTGTGTATCCTGTTGAAGTAGTCTGGAGAATGATCAGAGAATCATGGAATCTCCTGAGTTAGAAGGGACCCAAAAGAATCATTAATTCCAACTCCTGGCCCTGTACAGGACAGCTCAACAATCTCACTCTGTTCTAACACTCCTTGAGCTCTGGCAGCCTTGGGGGCATGATCATTCCCTGGGGAGCCTTTCAGTGCTGACGACCCTCTGGGAGAAGAAACTGTTCCTGATACCCAACCTGACCCTCCTGTGACACAGCTCCACGCTGTTCCTCAGGTCCAAAATTTTTTGTCAGGTTACAGGGTAAGCAAGATTCTCCTGAATAAGCTGTAATGTGCATTCAGTAGTCCCTCATGCCCTTGTACTTGCAAGCCTTCTTTGGAGGGATAGGAGTTGCCTCAGTAGGAATGTTATGGCAAAGGCAGCATGTGTTTTTGAGTGGATTTGTTCTGTATTCCAAGGATAAATGCCTGAGACTAGAGACAAGATGAGCTTTTTGTGGATGGGAGACATAGTTGGCCTGAGTGAGCCCACTAAAGAGCATCACCATCTCTTCTAGCCTTGACCTACTTGTAGTGACACAGTTTTCTGGAGTGATTTTTTCCCAATGGTCTTCATTCTCTCTCCTGTCTTTTTTTGTCTGTGCCCTCAATGTAAAACAGCTCATGCTGACTGCCCTGGTTCCTTGGTAGCAGCTGGGGGAAGACATTTTGCTGGCACTGCTGAGCAAGATTCCATCTCTGCCCCCAGTGCAGCACTCAGCTGATCTTCACTCTACTCTAACCATTTTATCTTATTTATCTGACTTTTGAATATGCATTTTTCAAGCCAGCCTGTGGTACCACAATTGCCATTTCAATGTCAGCAGATCTCACCTGCTTTAGGATTTTTTACCCCTGGATATACTGATGATAATTGTTTGGAATGGCTCTCACTTTGCTTGGTTTTGGATTTAAAAGATACAGAAGTTTAAATCTGAAGCAGTCCCATGCAGCCCTTGTAGCCAAGCATTTTGCAGTGCTGGATCTCTTCCCTGTGTTAGCCTGGAAGATGGTCCTCTGGAGATGGGCAGCTTTTTCCTGAGGAGGGCTACAGAGATGCCCTCAGACTGGGAAAGTGACATTTAGACATACACAGCAAATGAGTTCTGCCCTGGTCTTTAGGAGTCAGACTGTAAAACTGCATGTTGTAATGAAACCTTTTCAGAAGTTGTAGTTCTTTCCCTAAAATCATGTTCAAAATGTATTCAGAATTGGGAAGGTGCTGCTGCGTGATGATGTGGTGGTGTTTATTTCCTGCATTTGTAGCACAGTGCTTTGCAGCTGGTTGTACTTTCCCTTCCTCCTGGGGTTGGAAAGTACAGCCTTCACTCCTGCAGGGAGCTTCAGCTTCCTTCAGCAAGCACAGCTTCCCTCCAGCTCCTTAAATATTTGATAAAACATTTCCAGCTGTTAAATTATGTACAGCTAACATTGCCTTTCTCCTCCTGCAGTCCCTGATCATGGTGTTTGCCCACTTGGTTCACTCACAACTGGAGCCCCTCCTGGAATTCCTGTGCAGCCTGCCTGGCCCCACTGGCAAGCCTGCCTTGGAGTTTGTGATGGCCGAGTGGATGAGCAGGCAGCACCTCTTCTATGGGCAGTATGAAGGCAAAGTCAGGTGGGAGCCACAGATATTCCTGTTAGTGCCCTCATCCCTCTGCCTCTGAGTGCTGGGTGCAGGGAAGGGAGCTGGCTCAGGTGGGAGCAGTGTGTGCCAGCATTGGGCAGAGCCGCTGCTCCCTGCACTGCCACTTCTGCTCAGGAGAGCTGTGGTAACTGGAGCAAGCTCTGATCTTCCCCAGCAGTGCTCCTGGTGCTCCTGTGCTGGAACAGAGGCATGAGGGGGAAGGGGATAGGTCCTGCAAACATGGGGCTGCTTTTGGGATTGAATTTCTGTGAATGAAATGAGAAGAGCTTCCACACATGGAATTGCCTTTGGAGACTACTGTAGAGTTCTGGGGTGTTGTAGAGGGCTTCCTAATAAAATTTGGTGATTTCTACTGGATTTATTGATCTAGTTAAAAGTTGATCAAGAAACCAATTGCAACAGTGTTCTCTCCCTTTTGCTGTGGGAGCATGTTTGTGTTCTGTTGGAGACTGAGTGCTGTATTCCAAAGCATGGGATGCTCTGTGTTCATTTAAATTTTGTCACAGCTGCTGTATTAGATTTTTCTGGAATCGTGAGGCCTCACAGACCACTCTTAGGAGTCTCACCAGCTGTTAACTCACACATTAGTGTTTTATGTCATTGTTATGGGCTGTCAAATAAATAATGAGAAAAAGCAGGTTCAAAATGGAAATTAGTGAATAATCCTGAAGGACAAGGAGCAGATTTGGGGAGCCAGTGCTCTTTTTGGTCACATTTTGTTGGTTTCATCCCTAAGCCTGGTGGTTTATCCCCATTTTGACAGTGCAGGCCTGTCTGCAGGACTCTTGAGGCTTATGGCACAGGGAAAAGCCAAGGCTGACCAGGAGAATGAGGTTAAAGGTGATTGCTTAGAGCTGTGTTGTCCAAAATGAGAAATGTTTGTGTACAGGTGATGTAACAGGGCTCCACACTGTATTAAACACTTGGATTTAGTTGGTTGTGGTGACATTTACCACATTAGTAAATGCTTGGACTTTGTGTGTCCTGAGGAAAAGCAGGGCCTGCTCTGAGGAGCCTCTTGTTCAGGGTTAGTAGAAGGACCCTGAAGGCAGCTGACACCTCCTGTGTGCACAGTCCCCAGCCACTGGGGGCAGGTTGAAGAAGTGGCTGTGGGGTCTTGGTGAAATGATAGGAAAATTTTGGGCAGCTTGGGGCAGCAGGTAAGACCTGGGTTCAAACCAGCAGAAGTCAGAGCCATAGTGTGGGGGAGAGAGAGGGTGAGAAGTGAAAGCACAAAAAGAATTCCACAGAACTCCAAAACTTCAGTTTGAGATTTGTGGAGCCAGGAGAGAGAGAGATTTGGGGGTGCCAAGCAGATTGTCAACCTTGACCTGTAGTCAGCATCATCCTCAGTGTGCTTGAAAACAGCGTGGAGCTGGAGATTGGAAGTGTGGAGTGGAAATGTGAGATCAGAGATGGAAAGAACATGTAAAGGGGAGGGGCAAGCTGGAAGGTCTGAGTGTGGCAGAGCCACGAAGGACCAGAAGTGAAAGTGAGCATTGAGACTGGAGAAAGGGGGCAGATCATTGCTACAGATCAGCCAAATTACTGCTTTGTTGCCACTGCTTTTCTCTTAATTCCATCCTCGTGTGCACATGGTGCTGCAGGGGCTTGTTTAACCTGGTGACCCTTCTGACCTGGAGAAACCTTTAATGTATGTGTGGGTGGATGTCCGGGTTAGTAGAACTGTTGGTGGTGCTAAATCCAGAGCTTGACCAGCTTGCTGTGCAGGTCAGGAGCTGAGTCCAGTTTCAGATGCTGACATAAAACAGGAGACATGGGAAAATTCTGTCATGCTTGTTCTTGGCAAAGATGCAGAAGAAAGGGCATTGGGGTGTCTGCTATGGGGTGTGTTCCTGTTAGAGAGGGGCTATGAAAGCCAGACAGTTCAGGGAAATTCTGATCTCTAATTTTCCTATTCTCTGCTCCCAGTTCTGTAGCACTGTGCAAACTCCTGCAGTATGGCATCAACACACATGACAAGAGACTCCAGGACATCAGGGTGAAGGGAGAAGAAATATTTAATATGGATGAGGGAATTCGGACACGATCCAAGTCGGCCAAAAGTGAGTAATCATTCTCCTGTGTTTAACAAGGTTTTTTCTGTAAGTAGATGCTATAAAAGGCCTTAAATAGGTCTGGCAGATCAGACAGAGTTGTGGGAGATAGTTCCTGCAGAAGGCCTGTGTTGGTTTTTAGAACTAATTCATACATCAGGTACTTAATATATCTGTTTACCTGTATCTATTTACCTTAATTCTGCCAGAGACTGGTTTGGAGGACTCCTGATGTCTGATTTAATATAACTGGATGAGGCAATTATGGGGAGTTCTTCACTGCTGTTTTGCATCATGAGACAGAATTGATATTTCTGGATGCCTGGTAGCTTCTCTTAGAGGAAAGTGTCTTTAGTGCATGCAGAGATTTAAAACAAAGGGGTGTCTTTTTCAATGAGACATTTTCCACAAAAAGCAATGATTCAACAAGTTAGGGATTTCTTTTAAGGAAAGCTTGACCAGTCTCCTGCATAAGACTTGTCTTATTTTCAATTTTCAATATTTTCAAAGATCCAAGGTCTTTGACTGGAGGTTGCTGTTGAGATTGATCTTTTAAGTTAGTGCAGAGCCCTGGGCAGTTTTTCCTGAGGACTGAGCTCCAGGGGAGGACACTCAGGGGCTGCTGTCCTCAGCCATCAGTCAGACCTTGGTTGTGCCACTTGCTGTGCTAGAGCTCCAGTGTGCCCAGTCGTGGGATGGATGTGGAGGCTGTACAGATCCAAACTGGGAGCCTCTCCAGACACTCAGTGCTCCTTGAGCTGCCACGGGCTTGGGATCTGCAGTGATGCAGTGAAGGACTAAGGCGACAGCTAAGGAGATGAATGGGGGCAAGCACTAGGGATTTTAAGAGGTGGGTGGTGGTCACAAGTCACTTGCTACCTGATTATTCTTGGCTTAAAAAAACCAAGCCAACGAAGGTCAGAGAAAAAAATGGCAACTGCCAGCATTTGAGTTAAACAAAGATTAATACTAGCATTAGTGAGAGCCAAAACTAATGCTCCCAGATTTTTTTTATTTGATAGGATTTTACTTTTGTAGTTAAGGGCAAATACACTGTCTGGCTGTCCCTGTGGAATAGTTAAGCCTGCAGGAACACTAGTAAGGAAAAGTTGAAGCTTACAGTGCCTCAGAGGGGCAAAGCCATGCCTGGGAGCAGTCCTGTGCCATTTACATGAAAGCATTGGTGGATGTGTAAAGATGGACTTCAGGAAAGAAAGGTTGACTCCAGCTGACTCTCTCAAGCAGCCTGCAGTAGTAGAGTCACACATTCATTCAGCTGTGAAGATTTTCCCCCTTGCATATTCTGAGTGAGCCTCCTCCTCACTCAGAATATGCAAGGTTGATATTGCATTGAGATCTTTGGGAATGTAGCTCTGAGAGTATATGGAAAGAAGCTTTGGGACTTTTATGTCAGTTGGTTTTCTCTCCCAACCTCCCTAATAAAAAACCCCACCTCAACAAGAAAGGGCCTGTTTTATAACTTTTAATTAAAAGCAACATGAATATGTGTATTTTTTTCTCTTACAGATCCTGAGCGCTGGACAAACATTCCTTTGTTAGTAAAAATCTTAAAATTAATAATAAATGAACTCTCTAATGCCATGGAAGCAAATGCATCTAGACAGACAACTGCAGATTGGAGCCAAGGTAAAATACTGGGTTTGCTTTTTCTCTTTGCATGGCTTAAATCTACTTGATCTTCTCTTGAGAAGAATTTCTGGTATAGGAGCTTTGTGACAGTAAATCATGTATCCTGCAAAGGCTTGAATAGTGATCCAGAGGATAAGCTCATAGAATCACAGAATCGCAGGATGGTTTGGCTTGGAAAGGACCTTTTAAAGCTCATCCTGTTCTATGGGCAGGGACACCTTCCACTGTCCCAGGCTGCTCAAAGCCCTGTCCAGCCTGGCCTTGAGCACTTTCAGGGATCCAGGGGCAGCCACAGCTGCTCTGGGCACCCTGTGCCAGGGCCTGCCCACCCTCACAGGGAACAATTCCTTCCCAATGTCCCATCTAACCCTGCCCTCTGACAGTGGGAAGCCATTCCTCTTTGTCAAAGTCCCTCTCCAGATCTCTTGTTTTGTTGTACAGTTCATCATTAGGAGAATATCTCTTCCTTCCCTGTGCAGTATTTAAGTGCTACCAATCTCTTCCAGGTAAAAATAAATAAAATGGGAGAATAAGATCAGTAAGTGTTGTGTATCCTTAGACCTAGAAATTCTTTTGGGCTAGTTTGGAAGATGGGATCTGACCATGTGCAAATAAAATTACCCTTTCATGGTGTATCTGGTTTGCCTTTTTCCTACTTCAAGTATCTGTTCTTGGTGTTGCCTTTTGCTTGGCTCCAGTTCTGGAATCATTCCAAAAGGATGAGGAGGATTGTAGGTGTTTCTCTTAATCCACCCACACAGGCAGAGATGTGTTTGTCTACAAATTCCAGTACCTATAGAGTGATCACAGACCTCTTGGACCTCTTGAATTTGGATCATTTCTAGAACTTTTTTTTTTTCCTAAACAGATGATTCAAATGATATGTGGGAGGATCAGGAAGAAGATGAGGATGAAGATGAAGGCTTAGCAGGACAGTTCTTGTCAGATATTCTTTCCACAAACAAGTATGGTGAGTAACAGCTTGAAAGTCCTTCTTCAAAGCAATAATCAAGTAGGTGACATCCTAGTCAAGGTTTTATTCCTGTGCCAGCAGCAAAAGAAAGGCTGCAGGCATGGGGAAGGAATTCTGCTCTGGGATTGTGAATAAGGACTTTCTGGAGAAGCCATGGCTTTGAGCACCATGGGGATTAAATTCCTGCATTATAAATAACACCACCTGGGAGTTCACATACTGCAAAGGCTTCACACCTGGGAGGTTCCTGCAGGTATTTCTTCTAAAGAGAAAATTGCTGCTCAAGGTGTAGGTGTGACCTCAGTGTGGTGGTGTCCTAGGGATGGGGGAGCTCGTTTGTGGAGAGACCTTGAGGAGCAAGTGCTGCATAAAGAGATGAGTGGGTGCATCATCCCTCAGGTTCATGTGGCCTCAGAAGGGAGAACTTTACAGAGACAGTGAGGGATGCTGCTCACATTAGCTCTGAACTGGCAAAGTGCCCCCCTCACATGGGATTAAGGCAGAAGATCCTGGTGCCTGGAATTCCCAAACCTCCTTGGGAGTGTCCCATGTGTGCTTGGTTCACCTACTTGTTTCTCAAGCCTCCACTGGCCCTGGTTCTGGGCTTCAGTGGTTTCTATCACATCACCTAAAAGAAAATATTCTGGGTATAATTTTCTTTTTCCCAGCAGTGCTGAAATTATTTACTTTTGGATCCTTGGGTTTCAGTAGATTAATAGAAAATTTCCTGAGATAGTCTGCTCTTTTTGATGTTAAAACCTGCTGATTTGCCTCTGACAGATGAAGATTACTATGAAGATGATGAAGAGGATGATCCCGATGCATTAAAGGACCCTCTTTACCAAATAGATCTCCAGGTGAGATCTAGAATGAGGGGTTTTATCAGATTCCAGTTATTCTCTATAAACTTTAATTTTTTAAATGTTGTACTTTGACAAATAGGTAAGCACTGGAAACACCAGTTATTGTCATCCAGAAGGCACTCTGTTTCTGAAATTACTTTGGAAAGGGCCAAGTGTTCCAAGAACTTCTGGAGCTATTTTTCCTTATCATTAATATCTATAATGTGGAAATGTGAATGAACAAAACTCTTTGAACAGAGGGAGATGAGATTTTTCTACCTGTGAGCTTCACAGCTACTGGCAGAAGTCAGGAGTAGGTTGGAGAGTGAACATGACAGAATTTCATACTCCACTTGGAGATGCTCCCATCCAGTCAGCCCCTGGGTTACCCTTTGCTCCTGCTTTTCCCACCACCTGCAGCTGTTGATGGGCCCTTTCCTCTGCTCCCACCCTTCTTCCTCTGCTCCAGCCCTTCCCTCTGATTCCACTCCTCCTCCTGCACGCTCCTTTCTGTTCCCTCCAGTCCCGGGGTGTTACTTGGTTACTTGGTTGGGCTCTGTGTCCTGTCCCGTGGAAGCAGCAGGATTTCCCAGGAGGGTGGTGCTGACAGGGTGTTTCTGTCCCTCCCAGGCCTATCTCACCGACTTCCTGTGCCAGTTTGCACAGCAGCCCTGCTATGCCATGTTCTCTGACCACCTCAACGACAACGAGAAGCGAGTGCTGCAGGCCATCGGGATATAGAGCCACTCCAGAGACCACACCTGCCAGATCTGAACAATAGGTTATTTTTGGCTAATTCCACGTTTTATGATAGGACATAAAACATTTTCCAGTGTCTGCCTGCCTTGTTCCAGGTCGACAATGGCCTCCTTGTTTTGAGCCTCATCTTAACGCACATCTAAGGATGCTAAGGAGAGGAATCCTGAGAAAGCAGCAAGGACATTGCACATTGGTCTCACCACAGGAGCACTTTCATTTTCCACAGTAACTTTCCAGGAAGTTCTTAAAGATAAAAAATAATGTGTCCTTAATATTTTTAAAAGGAAACTGTCTCTACCTGTGAAGAGGCACTTTTAGTTACCCACAGCACAGTTGGACAGAGAAAGGACCCGGGTCACTTACGGATTGCCTGAGAAGTGGGAAGGTTGTTCCTCTTGGCTGTTGTTCCTCCTCACGTAACACAGGGTAAATATCTTGATCCTACAACGTGACTTCTTTTATAGAACCACAGACTCTTTTCAGAGCTGCCTGGGTGGGATGGAGCCAGTTCACAGGAGTTTGGAGGGGAAGCTGAGACAATGAACCTGAGTGCGTTTCTTCTTTCCTGGTGTGGATGGGGCTCTGTTGCTCACATCTCCCATGGGAGCAGTTCTTCACTAACACTTGTGTGTGCACATGCTCAGAGGAAGCCATCACTTACATTTCTGTTCCTGTGGCATGTGGCTATGAAAGACTGGTTTTCTGGAACACAAGGAGCCACAGTTTTTAGGGGAAAAAAAAAGAACTGATTGTATTTAACAGATTTGCTCCATGACAGCCACTCTGGACTACTTTGCTTTTTTCACACTCCTGTGTGTATTTTTATAGAGTGGTAAAATACCATTTGCTAATTGATTTCCCCATGAGAACAGTGTGATGTATCTCACAACACCTCTCTGCCTTTGGTTCCCTTTCGGGGAAAATGAAATAAAACTATTAAAATGTACATTGGTATCCTTCTTATAAAACAGATTTAAAAGGAACTTGTGCTTGTTTCCTGAAGTCACTTTTTAAAGACATATTTTTCCTTAGGACACGCTCTGTATGTGC
The DNA here is from genome assembly GCF_901933205.1 of Camarhynchus parvulus. Taxonomy (NCBI): domain Eukaryota; kingdom Metazoa; phylum Chordata; class Aves; order Passeriformes; family Thraupidae; genus Camarhynchus; species Camarhynchus parvulus. Next base: position 991,010 of record NC_044596.1, on the reverse strand, counting down.
TGCCAGAGGATGTTTGGGTGTTTCATGGGAGCCACCTGGACAGAAAGGGAGTCCTGTGCTGTATGTATCTGCTGCTTAAAATGGGCTGAGCCATTACAGTTTCCTTTTAAGAAAGGCACTTGGCTGTTCCTTTGTGGAATCATTTGCTTTGACACTGTATCAAAACCTCCATAAACTGGACTCCTTCTGCCTCTCACTGGTCTCAGGATGTGCCTGAGAGTGGCAGAGCCAGGGAGGAACCCCCATCCCCTGCAGACTCCTCTGAGCCATTCTCAATTTTTTGAGTGCGTAACTAACTCTATGAGATGCAGAGTCTGAAGCCTGATTTTTATATGTCTAATAAGGTACAAGCTCTTCCCATGCCATTGAGTCTCAGTGTCTTTCTTCCCTGGGGATTCTCTGGTCTGTAAGAACCTGTAACAAAAGGGGTGCCCTGACCCTCCTGCCATACAGTCCAGTAGGAGTTTTGTTCTGAGGCCTTTGCCTCTCAGCTTCCACTGAAAGGGCCAACAAGTTAAACCAAACAGTGCAGCTTTGAAAACCCACCAAGAAGCACAAGGCACAAACCCAGGCATCCATACTTGGACAAAAGTGGACACCAAGTGTCTGGAAGCATCAGGGTGTGCTCAGGGTGTCAGGAGCAAACAGCACACTAAAGGCTGATTAGCCTGGGCTCACAGAGGTGCTGCTGGGGTTTGTGTGTGCTCCAGTGGGAGCTGAAATCCTGTGCCTCAGGGGGGCTTTAGCCAGGTCAGAGGGTGCATTTAAACAAGTCCATGAAAAATGAGGCTGACATTAGTACTGACACTGAGCTGAAACATCTAAAGGTGTCTGTGTCATTGTAAGTTCCAAAAGCTGGATGGGTCAGTGCCATGTTCCTGCTGGAGCTCATCTGTGTTTTGGGTTAAAAGAGTTTTGATTTGCAGTTATCAGTGCTTTTTCAAGGAGTGTGAGAAGGGAAGGATGGGGGGATAAGTGGCATTGTCTCTTCATGTAAAGATTCACTTACCTGAGTTTCCCACAGCACAGATGGACAGAAAAAAAGCTCTTGTCCCTTACAGATTGCTTGAGAAGTGGGAAGGTTGTTCCTCTTGGCTGAACTGGTTCTTCCTCCTTCATCCTCAGCTCAGATGCAGCCTGAGCTGGCTGGGCATGGTGCTGCTGCATGGCAGCTGGAGCTTGGGACCAGCCTGAGGGGCAGGACTGGCACAGGGATGGTGTGGTTGTGCAGCAGCTATTGCCAGCACCCTCACCGTGTGCAGGGCGGTCTGTGCAAGGAATACTCTGACTGAAGGAATCCCTAGGAAAGAGGCTGGAGAGGATCTGAGAGTGCACGAGGGAGATGGTCTGAGGGACCTCAGCAAAGTCCTGCTGGTGCTCATGACTCGTTGCTTTTCTGCTTAACCACTGTCATCTTTCCTAATAAAATTCTGAAGGCTCGCGCTGTGATGTATTTTATACAAGTATTGTGTTTGCTGCAGGAATTGTGCTGAAAAACCTCTGACCAGTCACAGCAATTGCTTAGGATGGAAACTGCTGGACTCTGTGAAGCAGTGTCTGCAGTCAGGTTTTGAGGTGCAGCACCACTTGTGTTGACTGCTGTTGTGAAGAAACTAAACTAATGGTCATAGAGGTGACTGGCACCATGTTAGGAAACATAAACTGAGGAAAAGCAAACGATGGGCTGAGGGGGACTGCCAGCCGAGGGCACATCCACTGCTGCCTTGGTGCCTGGCACACATATCCCGCTCAGGACTGTGGGGATGAACTGGCCACGTTCGCTCCCTGAGTGTTCTCCGTGGAGCAGCGCAGCTCCGACCCCACGGACCGTGTTTGACCAGCGAACTGCCCAGCTCGGCCCCTGCAATGAGACTTTATGCATATTCATCAGTATTGTTCTGGTTTTGAATGAACAAATAAACCCTAGTAATGTAGCCTCCCGCCTGGCTTCCCCGTCTTTACCCGGGCAGCGCCGGTACCGGCCCGGCCTCGAACGCGGCGCTTTGGGCTCCACAGCGGCGTTCGGACCCCCCCCTCTAGCGGTGCATGCTGGGGGCTGTAGTCCAGGGGTTGGCGGCTGCAAGGCCGACGCCTCGGACGCGATGCCGGGAGTTGTGGTCTGACGCCTGGACCGCAGGCGCGCCGGAAAGCGGGCGCGCGTGGCGGGGCACGCTGGGAGCTGTAGTCCAGGAGGGCAGGCGTGCGCCATGGCGGCGGCCGCGGCCCCGGCGGGTGGCGCGGGGCGCTCGAAGGTGGCCCCGAGCGTGGACTTCGACCACAGCTGCTCGGACAGTGTCGAGTATCTCACCCTCAACTTCGGGCCCTTCGAGACCGTGCACCGCTGGCGCCGCCTCCCACCCTGCGACGAGTTCGTGGGGGCCCGGTGAGCTAGGGAGCGGACGGGATGGTTGGAGGGGGGCTCCCGGCGCCTCTGACCTGTCCGTGCCGCCCGCAGGCGCAGCAAACACACTGTGGTGGCTTATCGGGATGCGATCTACGTGTTCGGCGGGGACAACGGGTAAAGGGAGCCGGGAATGCAGGCGCTGAGGGGAGATGGGGTATGGGGAGGTGGGTGTGAGGGGAGATGGATGTGAGGGGAACGGGTGTGAGGGGAACGGGTGTGAGGGGAGGTGAGTGTGAGGGGAACGGGGTGTGAGGGGAGATGGGTGTGGGTGGGTGTGAGGGGAGATGGGGTGAGGGGAGATGGGTGTGAGGGGAGCAGGGCTGAGGGTCCGTGGCCGCCCCTGTCCGACCGCCGGCCTGCCTCAGCCGCTTCTCCTGTCCCTCCCCGCAGGAAGACGATGCTGAACGATCTGCTGCGCTTCGACGTGAAGGACTGCTCGTGGTGCAGGTGGGCAGCGCAGCCCCTCGCCATCCCTGATCGCTGGCAGGGCCGGGACATGCCGCGGCTTCCCTCAGAACCTCGGGCTGGCTGTAGAAGTTTGTGGCACTCCCTGAGTACCCGAGAGGAAGTGTCACCTCCGCCCAGCGCTATCACAGCTGCTCCCTGCCAGCCTGCTGTGTGCTGGGCCATCGGGATTATCGATCCTGCCCGAGGGGAGGCCGGGTGGCACAGCAAGGGAGAGGACCAGGGTCGCCTCTGTTCCTGCAGACTGTGGGAGGGCAGAGGGATCGGGTGTGCTGCACCCCTCAGGCCAGGGAAGGTGCCAGGGGTCCTCACGCCTTTCTTGGCTCCTTTGCTCTGCAGTAGGCAGTCTGTCTTATCTCACCTGTGTCTCACTTTCCAGCTCTGCCAAATAGATTTCAGCAGCAGCATGTTCGTAACCATTTATACTATATTGCTATTCCATAAAATCTTAGTGCAATCAACTGTCCAAAACCAGGGAAACACTCGGGAACAAAAGAATAACTTCTAACAGTTGTTTCTTTTCTGAGTCTGCACAGTAGCTCTGAGTGCCCAGAGCACAACCAGAGTGTTTGACTGCTGCTGTTGTAACTCGTGCAGGGCTTTCACGACGGGGACGCCGCCGGCACCACGGTACCACCACTCTGCCGTGGTCTACGGGAGCAGCATGTTTGTTTTTGGTAAGGCAGCAGCAGGTTGTACTGCAAGTGGTGGATGTGCTGCTGTACTGGTTTGGAAAAAGAGTGAGAGATCTTTAAGAATGTCAAAGATCTCGTTCAGTAGCAAATCCAGTATTTTTCATGGCTATAATTTCAACTTCAGTTTGGAAAGATGGCGCTGTTTTGTTTAAAGACAACTTGAAGCTTATTACCATAATGATTCTTTAGGAGAAGGAGTGAAAGAGAAGTCTCCTTCTGTAGTAGTCCATTAGCCAAACATTTTATGCAATCTAAAATTTCTCCTAATGAAACACCTGGGAGTGTGTGTGTTCCATTGCCTGGGAGTCTAATGGAATTCTTGTTGTCCAGGTGGTTATACTGGAGATATCTATTCCAATTCTAACCTGAAGAATAAAAATGACCTCTTTGAGTATAAGTTTGCAACCGGGCAGTGGACAGAGTGGAAGACTGAGGGAAGGTAAGAGCTGGAATCATTGTCTCATGCTTCGGGGGAGTGAGGGTAGCTTGGCATCATTTCACATGGCACAGTAAGACCTAGTTACAGTGCTGATGTTAGGGCTGCAGCATGACTGCTGCTCTGCTTTCTCAATTAACTTTTTTGGTTCTACAGGAGTTTTTTTGGAAGGCCTCCATTCCAGAATGCACTATAATGGAAATTTGTCCAAAATCCCCTCTTCAAGTTTCAGGTCCATGACAGAAGGAATGGGAGCAAAGGGAGCTGGGGGTTTTTTTCTGAATTGTTTCATTTTCAAGGATAGCTTGGAAATTGTGGATCCCTTATGAAGAAAAGGGCTCCTGAGATTCAGTGTTCAAGGAAAATCAAAATCACTAACACATTCCTAAAGTTGACTCTGTGCACATTTCAGAATGCCATTTCTAACAGTGATTGTGATCCAATTCTTAGTGTTTTTTACAAAGGCCTGAACAGGATGAGGGGGAATGGCCTCATACTGGCAGAGCAGGGTTAGATGAGATATTGGGAGGGAAGTCTTGGCTGTGTGGTTGGTGAGGCCCTGGCACAGAGTGCCCAGAGCAGCTGTGGCTGCCCCATCCCTGGAAGTGTCCAAGGCCAGGTTGGATGGGGCTTGGAGCACCTGGGCAAGTGCAAGGTGTCCCTGCAGTGATGGGGTGAGATTGGATGGGCTTTAAGGTCTCTTTCTGCCCCAAACATTTCTGTGTTTACCGCTCCCCAGTAAGGGTTGTGTGGTGTCTTTACCTGCAGTCCTATACATGGCTGAAGTTTCTGGAATGTTGGTTTCAGTGGAGAGAGGGAAGGGAACATTTGTTACTGTGATTTGTGGAGAGGGATGAGGAATGTCCCATCCATTCTTGTGTTACTGTTACACATCTCTGATAAGCCCATTATATTTCAGAACAGAGACTGTATTAGTAATTTCTCTTCCTGGTTAATTCTGGTAACTTGGGACATTTTGGAGAGCAATTCTTACTCATTTTACAAACTCACATTTTGCTTGTTGTTCCCCAGAGTTAGTGTTCATGCTTCACAATGACCTCAGACAAGCCAACAGATGCCTTGTGGCATTACAGGTTTGCAGCCTGGCTGATTTAGTTAAAACAACAAAGATTGTGGAAGAGGAATCATAGGTTTGATCTTTCATTGTGGGTACTACATCTTGGGAACAACCCTGAGTTATCCCAAATGAGCATCCTGAGCTCTGTCCTGGTCTCATTTCTGTGTTTCTCCTGCTTGGTCTGTGGGAACACGTGTGGGATGTTCATAGCCAGAGTTGATTGCCACCTTGCTCTACCAGTGATGCTATGAATTATCCCTTTATTTAACTGCTTCATGTAAAATACTCTGAGAGTATGTGACTCCTGACAAGGCATTAGTTGGGATTTTTTTTCTTTTTTTTTTTTCCTGTCTGCATTAAGGTAGTTTCTCTCCATTGAAGACAGCAGAGTGCAAAACTGATACATGCCTTCAGAGGCTCACTCAGTGTTTGGAGGGCACATGACAGAAACAATTTTGTGTAGGGGACTTTCTTCTTCTTCTTCTTACATGTGCATTTTAGCTCTTAGATCCTTCTGCAACCCCTCTGCAGCTGCAGAGGGAAGATTGTTGTGTGCATTGTCTTCCTTGCAGGTTGCCAGTGGCCAGGTCAGCTCATGGTGCAACGGTGTACAGTGACAAGCTGTGGATCTTTGCTGGATACGATGGCAATGCACGGTATGAGGCACTAGCACCCTCTCCTTGACTGCTTTTGGGAAATTCCACCCCCTCAGTTTCCACCTTTGTAGAGACATTTCCACGTTCCAAGAGGTTTAAACACTCAACTGGAGCTTTGCAAACCCAGTCTGTTGTTGAGCATTGCACTTTTGCAGTTCACTGGTTCATGGTCACATGAGTGTGTGCTTAAAGCCTCAAGATCTGGTTACTCAGAGTGGCTCTGGATGTGTAACTTGACAGCATGCTTGGTTGTAAGGCTGCAAAATGATCTTTGGAGTTTGGCAAATGCACATTTCTTGAAAGATTCCCAGCACAGGCCAGCTGATGTTGCTGAATACTTAGAGAGCAAAGCCTGGATTTGCTATGAAATCGTCTGACAGAACTAAGAGCAACATGTCAGTTTTTCTCAGAAATCTCTGGAAATATGTAATATTTAGGTTGAAGGGAGGTGGGATTTTGTATGGGGAAAGACTGTAAAGGAGTGGTGCTGAGATGTGAGAGGGAGCCTGATGCTTTGTGTCACAGTGGCTCCTTGCATTTGTTGTTGGTCTGTCAGCGAACAGTCAATTCTGGACATGCCATGTTTTTTCTGTCGTGATGAACTTGAGTAATTTATATTGATATACAATATTTGCATCATGAGAGAACCCAGAGATTTTCACAAATGAAGAGCTGAATTGCCTCCTCTTTTGAGAAGAATCTTCAGAAACAGCTGAAGCTTTGTGTCCAGCTCCACAAAGTCTCCAGGAGAATTGCTGATAATCAGGAATTCAGATGGGATGTCTTTGTTATTTCTGGAGGAGGAATTGGTATAAGATGAATGACTGTGGGATTGTTCAGTGCCAGCTTAGGGAGTCCCCCCGGGTCTTGGGTAGCTGTAAGGAAGGAGTGGGTGAGAGGAGCTGTCTAATTTATGTTAAATATGTCGAATCACTTTAAAAAAATGTCTTTTTATGGAACTTGAGCCTCCAGGCAGATTTGAACAAAGGAAACATCTGTAGTTACTGTGAGTAACTTGTTCTGGGAGCAGCGCAGTCAGAGATGTGTCAGGTTACCTGCTTCATCCTCCTTTCTGTATTTAAGGAAGGATTCAGCCATGTAAATAATTGTTGTGGTCAGTCTCAGTAGTTAACAGGGATGAGCAGAAGGAGCAGGGTAAAAAGGAGTATTCTGTAAAAATCCTGAAGATTAAATAGCTCAAATCCTTAAGCTCCAGACTGTAGCTGTTAACTGCAGTGTACTTGTAACTAGAAAGATGCTGAAGCAAGCTGGGGTGGGGCTGTAAGATTTAGGTATAGGACAAAGGGATTCTAATAATTGTTTTTCTGTCAGTGGAAGTAGGAGATACTTCCTGTGCAGGAGGAATGTTGATGAAATAGGATTTCTGCTCTTTCAGCACTGTTATAAAAAATTAATTGTTTCAAATCAAGCATTTTTTGTGTTATGGCACAGATTAAATGACATGTGGACAATAGGCCTGCAGGACAGAGAGCTGACCTGTTGGGAAGAGGTAAGAAGCTTTAATTTCAACTAACGCATAAAATTCTCTTTTTTTGTTTTAATGCACAATTATTTAAAATTTCCCATGCTAGACTGCGCTGCTCTTTCTCCAGAATGTGTTTGTGATCCACAGTGAAAAGAAGCAGTTCAAATTTGATTTGGTTTGGGTATTTGGAAAACCAAGTGTGTATGAAAGGGTGATTTTTTTGCTTGTGAATCTGTGAACTGCACTTGGACTTCCCACGGGAGATTTGCTGTGCTGGGATTGCATTCCCACTCTGACCGCTGCATTCCCACCCAGACCACTGACAGCGACTGGGGAGCTCTGCTGGCCAGCTGACCAACGTCCTGATCCTTGCAGAACTGGAAGCTTTAAAAACATGGCCTCCCAATCTTTTTATCCAGAAAAAATCAGACATGTAAGCACAGCAGGAGTCGATGGCCTGTTGATTACCAGCTTTACTGGGCCCATGCCATGTGCTCACCCTGGCTGCACCTGTGTCCCGTGGCCCTGCAGTGTCCTCAGCATGTGGAGTTGTGCACTGTAACAATACATTTCTGATTCTGAATTTAATTACCTTTCAGATTGAACAAAGTGGTGAAATTCCTCCTTCCTGCTGTAATTTTCCCGTGGCGGTTTGCAAAGACAAGATGTTTGTTTTCTCTGGCCAGAGTGGAGCAAAGATTACCAATAATCTCTTCCAGTTTGAATTCAAGGAAAAGATGTAAGTGTAGACAGTTAAGCTGTGCAAAATCCACTTAATCCTTGACTGCCTGAGTTGCGAAATGTAATACTTAAGGGCACTGAGGGAGAACACCGTGTCTCCTGGTGATGAAGTGTAGGAGTGACGGGGGTAGGATGGTCAGGACAGATGGAGACAAGAGATTTCTGAGGCCAGGTCGTTGAACTTGTGGTTTATTGCAAAGGGCCTGGGTGCAGGGCCCTGCTTGGAGCTGCCAGCCGCAGCTGGAGCAGGACTGAGAGAAGAGAGGGAGAGAGGATGAGAGGGTAAGAGAGTAAAAGGGTAAGGAGTAAAAGCATAAGAGCGTAGAAGGGTAAGAGAGCGAGGTTCCCATTGCAATACCATAAATCTTCTTCTGTGCAGAATATTCTAATTCTCACTAACCAATCTAGTACAAGATACAAATCCTATAGCATTTACATACAGCCTATAAGGATCATTACTTTACCATACTGTGTTACATTTTAAACCCTAAAAACTCCTCTTTGGACCCCTTCTGCCAAGCTGTAGGGTCTGCTCTGACCCTTGGGCCTGTCTGCAAGCAGAGGGAATTGTTTCATCAAAAGGGGATCACCTTCAGCTGGCCACACCATTGTTTTCCAGTTGTTCAGTAACAAAGGTATCTCAGAGCTTGCTTTCATTTCAATCTCACTTATAGTTTCCATATTCTCCAAATCTTTAGCCAGACAATCATATTTATAAGGCTTTCCTGTTTCATCTTCCCCAACAACGAAGGATAGAGTTAGAAAATTTAAAAGCATTGTTAAAAAATCCCTGTTTGCTGTTTGCTGTCCCAGCTGGACCCGGATCCCCACGGAGCACCTGCTGCGGGGCTCGCCGCCCCCTCCCCAGCGGCGATACGGGCACACCATGGTGGCCTTCGACCGGCACCTCTATGTGTTCGGCGGCGCTGCCGACAACACGCTGCCCAATGAGCTGCACTGCTACGACGTGGACTCCCAGACCTGGGAGGTCATCCAGCCCAGCCCAGACAGTGAGGTAAAACCTTCAGCTTGTGGTTTTTCCTTTGTGCTCCTTCTTTTTTGACTCATCTTTGCCATGGACACTTTTTGACAAGAGCATTGGCTTTTAGCTGAATAGTAACAACTCCTTCCCACTAATGGTTAATCAGCTCAAATATTGTGGGTAGCAGCCCTTAAAAATTAGTCAGTGTTGGCACATCTAAAACTTCACTTAACACATTTTAAAGAAATACCATGAAACACTTTGATATGCATCTCAATCATTTTTTCAGTAAAAAGCTGAACAACTAATTCAATATGTACCAGTGGTTCTTTGGTTGGCTGTGTGATCCTCTTGAGGCAGAATTCAAAACTAGACAAGGTTTGATTTGAAGGACACTGTAATGCCCATGTCCATAAAATCTTATAAATTCTGATTATACGTACAGGTGTGGCTGGCAGATAGTAATATGGAGGCTCAGAAAGGGCTGTTTTAACATACTTTCATTAATAAGAGATACAAATTTTAAAATGTCTGTTTTTACATGGACATCAAAAGGCTGTGGACCACCAAGTGCCAAGGAAACATTCCAAATGAGACACTATTTAAAAGAATGATATGTTCATCCTTCTATCTTTCTTTTGCTCCGTGCTACTCATGCATGGCGGCGATTGTGTGATAAAATGTCTGGTTTTTTCTCAAAGCACACTCACAGATCCTGTCTGAGATCACCTTGTATTCCAGGTGGAAGTGCCAAGGGCTCACCTGGTTTCAGTGCATATTTCAGGTCATGTAAGTGAGGATCATTTCATCCCAGAATGCATAAGCAGTTGTTCCCTGAAGCCCATACCAGTGTGTGTAATTCCTGGCTTTGGAATAGCAGCATTCTTTGTGTTCATTAATGTGAATGGATTTCACCTTAAGCCATGTTAAGGTGCTGCAGCTGAGGTCACAGTGGGTGTAGGGTATGAGCTGCTCTGCAGAAGGAGATGCTCTGTGTGTGTGTGTGTGCTGTGCACACAACTGCACAGCCTGAGGTTACACCTCAGACAGCTGAGTGTTGCAGGAATTGGGATCAGGTGCAGAGTTACTGATTGAGCCTGCACAGTTGTGACAGGGCTCATCCCTGGAGCTGTGTGGGATGTTTGGTGTGTTTGTGTTTGCAGACACAGCATTGGATGAGCTGGAGAATCCCGCACACACAGAGCTCAAATAACTATGCACATGGGCCTCCTTGGGAACTGTTATTTGACCAAAGTATTTCACAGCAGCCTATTTAATGTTTTACAAAGCTGATTTATTGTCACATGAAATTAATAAAGCTGCTTCTTCAACTTATTAAAGCCACAGTTGCCTTCAGGACTGTAGAATCTGTTCTGTTCCTGCCGCTGTTACCGTTTGAGGCTTCAGCAGGCATTGGTTCTTTGGGACACAGTTGCTTATTGCTACCAGGAGCAATAGAACTGCTTATTGCTACCAGAACTGCTCCTGGCAGTGTTGCAAACTAGCATTATTCCCTGAGCTATCCCCTGCTAAATTTCATTTCAGATTTCAAAGCTCTTTTCTTCATCTGTCTGTAATCCCAGGTTAGTTGCCCATGTTGCCCATGTTGTGTTTTGTGGTTTGTTTCTCTGATAACAGCATCTAGAAATTGATTTGGTAGAAATGGGAGGTGAAACTAGTGCTGTTGAAACACATGATAGTAAATTTTCCTAAAAGACTGGTTAACTGCAGACTTTTGGTGTTTCAAGTAAGTTTTAAATTGTTTTGTGTCTTCTGGAGTCATAACTAGGTAATTTCTCAGAATAATTTTCCTAAAGTTTCCATGAGCTTTTGGCAAAGACTTCTAAAGGTAGCAATGAATCTCTAATACCATCCTGTTCCCTGGACACTCTGAACTTGGATTTTCCTTTTTTATCCATCTCTGTGAACAAAATTACTCATGTTAATTTGAAACAAAAAAGAAGTCAATAAGTGCAACGCTGTCTCAACACTTGAGGGTTTCTGCTGTGTGTGAAATGATAGTAACCTCTGTTATTGTGCAGCAGAATGACCTACTTTGACTTTTAGAGTTGGGTTTTTTCCTTTCCAATTGATGGATAGTAGGATTTACCTTCTGCTTGCTCAGTATTATGTGGTATGATCTTAGAAATGCTGCATTACAACACTGCTTGACTGCACTGTGGTGAGGTTACTTTCTTACTTATGGTCATGTGATGCATATCCTTAATTCTTTCTTCTTTTGGATGTTTAGCATGGAATGGGTAGAGCCTCTGGAGTCCAAAATAAGGTTTGATGCTGATTAAGCTATAAACTCAGTGGTGATTTTTACAGTGCTTGGCAAAAGACATTACAGAAGAGATTGCTTATGCTGAAGGAGAGTCATTACTGCCATTCCAGTCTTGTTCTCTGGACTTAGGCTGCCCTAAGGAGCTTCTCAAGGTGATCAGGGAGTGATTTGGACTTTTCAGACCTATTTGTGCCAATAGCAGGAATAGGTGTCCGGTGGAACTTGTATGTCCTCTGCTACCCTGTTATGGCTGACACAGAAGGTGACAAGTCACACAAGGCTGAAGAATCTCGGGGTTGTTACCTGGAAAAGGGGGCACAGTTTGGGCATTAATTACAGCAAAGTGGAGTGAGTGCTAGGAAGGTCCTAGAGGCACTTCTTGAGCACAGACAGCAATTGTGTGTCAGGTGCTGCAGGTACCCTGAGACAGTCTGGCTTTTTCTGCATTTTGAGTAAACAGGTAGAACAAACCTGGGAATAGATCTGGCAATGGACCTGTTGTAGTTCTCTGCCCAGGGTGCTCAAAATTCTTGGTAGTGCCTTGCTGTGGGATGGAGGATGGGAAATGGCTTATTAAGTAGAAGAGGGCAAACTGAGATGGAATAGGTCAGTACTTCAAAAATAAACCAGGAGCTGCCATTTTATGCTTTAGGATGTCTCCAGAACGAATAACAAGACATCCTTCCTGAGCTACACAAGTGCAGTCTGTAGCTCTTCAAACCTATATATAATACATGTACATACATATTGTACAGAGCACAAAGAGCTATTCCCCATCCTTGCTGTGAGATGATCTTCACAGCTGCAGGTTCTCCTTTTCTAAGGCAGCCACAGGAATATCTGGTCTGAGTCCTTGCCTGCCTGCATACACTGCCAAAGCTTCCTGGCATGCTGGATTTTCTTTATACAGGGCTACTGAAGGATTTCAAAAACAAGAAATAGATTTTTTTGTTTCCTCGAGTTTTTCTATTAAACTCAAAATATCTTTTACTTTCTGAAGAAGGTTGGAGCAGCATAAGAAGTCAGCAGGCAGTAAGAGGAAAAATGCCCCGTGTTGCACAGTTGACAAACACGTGTGCACGTGGCAGTCATGGCTTGTGCTACAGAGAGGAGTGTTCTGCAGGGAATGACAGGAGCTCTGGGTCTGGCAGGGAGCACAGCCACTTGTGGACACAGACCCACAGAATCCAAGGTGATGTTTGGAGCAGCCACTGCCCCATAGAGGCAGGGTGTTATGTCAGGAAGAAGAAAATTCTCCCTCCTCACAGTTCCCAACTTGTTCTGGGAAACATTTCAGTCTCACAATTAGGGCTTTCAAAGCCAAGAGCAGTAAAAATCTCCAATTTTCAAAGCTCTTAGTTTTTCTTTTAATAAGCCAAAAGGGAGGTTAATGTGCTCGTAACCTTCTTGGGCTTACTTGGAGGCTCAGTTTTGGAGGTTTTTCAGACAGATTACAGTGACGTGGTTTGTGGGCAGCTGAGGAAGATTAAAAGGACTTAGTCATCCTCCTGGGGATGAGTCTGCCCCAGTCCCCCTGTGCAGAGATTAGTTACACCCCCTGAGGTACCTTCAGGCAAGAGAAACATATTACTGTGTGCACAATGCCCCCGATTCCTGCAGTGAGCCCCTTAACAAGATCTGCCTCACACGTGGGCAGGGTGGTTATCAAGGTATCATGTTCTGCTGGGAGAGATAAAACTGAGCATTTCACAGTCCAGAGGGAAGACTGATATTTTTGGTGTTTATAAATAATGTGCAGTGCTCAGGCTTGCATCCTTTTTTAAAAACCTTTTTTAAAAATGTAGGAGCTTCATACCAGACCTTTGTAGGTCTGTGCGTAGTGAACTGGAGAGACACCTTGAAAATGTTTGTATTTATAAGAATCTGCACATCAGAGTACCTGTAGCTAACACTATTGTACAGCTCCACTTCTGTTTGTCAATTCTATGTTCATATCCTTTCTGAGGGGTGTTCATTATTACATCTTTTTACAGTATTCTCCCAGAGAAAGCAAAATGCAAATGATGTGGATGATAGGCAGGAGGAATATTTCTGTAACTCACTCACCAGTGAGGACAGATCTAACGTGACCTGCATTAAGGTGGTATAAAATTGAGTAGCAGAAGGAGTTGAAATATGCTTTTTTTGATTGAGGAGCAGTTACTCTGGACAAACTTATGCCACCATCCTTGAAAGACAACAGAAAATCACAGCTTTCCTCCAATATTTACTAATTTTCCAGAATTTTGCCAATTACTGATGACAATAACCGTCCACTCAGGGGTTTTGATTTCTTCTTAAGGTGGATGCAAGCAGTCCATGTTTCAGTTGGGCTGTAGGATACATTTATGAACAGAGTGTGTGGTCTGGGCTTCATCGTTTCACTTACAGCATCCCTAGAAACAATCACATAAATTCCCAGTTCTTGTGGAGAGCTGAGAGAGCTCCTGGTGGTCTGAAATGTCTGGAAGTGCTGTGATATTCTTCATTCTAGAAGCTGACACACTGTAGTGCCATTAAGTAACATAAATACATGATCTTTGTGTTTATTAGATAGATCTTCCAGTATAATATCTCCCCATGTCGTGTTTGCAAACCAGGGAGGTTGTTCAGAGAAGAATGATTGAAGATGGGAAGCCCAGTGACCAACTATGAAGTGAAGTCTCTTTCAGGTGTAGGAAATTAAATCTTCCCTGGCTTACCTGGGGAACAGAGGGTTTTTAATCTATCAGTGAAAGATAAAACATGATCCAGCCACTTCAATTTGAAACTAGAAATATCCAGACTGAAAAAGAAAGGAAAACAAATGTTTACAAATTGTAAAGAATGAGAGTAATTATTTACTGGAACATTCTATCTAGTTTGTTTTTTTGTAAAGTCCTCATTACACTTAAACCAGGATTTGATATTTTTAAAGAAGAATGTTTTCCTCAAAACAAGTCTACATTTCAGTACCTCTTCACAGAAGTTTTGTAGGTTGGTGTATTCAGGAAGTCAAATTAAGATCCCAAAAGTACTATTATGCCTATTGGATTTTTGAATGCATGCCACATGCCAAAGAGAAGCAAATGCTTGGTCACTGGATTTCTGTCAGCTGTTGTCACATTTCAATATATGATCTTTTGTGACGTGTTCATTGGATTTGGCTGGAGTTTGACTTGTTCTTCAAACTGCCTCATCCCCTCTGATGAATTATACATTAACATTGCTCTTTAAATTTGCAAGTGATATATACTAAAACAATTTTAAAGGAAATAACATTTACTATTATTACAGCTGTAAATAAATTACAGACAGCCTCATACCCTGACCTTTGTGGTTATGCTGCCACGTGTTTGGATGTCATTGTTGATAGATTTACCTTCCTGTTTCCATTCTGTGTTCTGCAGTGAATGCCAAATGGAAAAAGCTCATCCTCAGTGTAGAGCACAATTGCAAAGGATGTCTCTGTTGCATCCCCTGTCACTTATCATAACCACAGCTGATAATTCTACAAGCTTTTGTTATTATGACTTTTCTTCTGTATATGGTGATATAACCCAGAACTCCCCTGTGCTGGGCTGATCCCCCAGGGGGGCAGCAGGGCAGGGGGGGATTCCCCTGCTCAGGTGAGACCCCACCTGCAGAGCTGCCCCAGCCCTGGGCTTCCAGCACAGGAAGGCCCTGGAGCTGCTGGAGAGAGCCCAGAGGAGGCCACGGAGCTGCTCCAGGGCTGACGCCCCTCTGGGAGAGCTGGGGATGTTCATCCTGGAGAAGGGAAGGCTGTGGGAAGAACTTAGAGCCCCTTCCAGTGCTTAAAGGAGCTCCAAGAGAGCTGGAGAAGGACTTTGGACAAAGGCCTGGAGGAACAGGACAGGGAGGGAATGGTTTCCCATTGTCAGAAGGCAGGGTTAGATGGGATATTGGGAAGGAATTTTTGGCTGTGGGGTGGGCAGGCCCTGGCACAGGGTGCCCAGAGCAGGTGTGGCTGCTCCTGGATCCCTGAAGTGTCCAAGGCCAGGTTGGATGGGGCTTGGAGTAACCTGGGCAAGTGGAAGGTGTCCCTGCCATGCAGGGATTGAACAAGATGAGCTTTCAGGTCCCTTCCCACCCAAACCATCCTGTGATTCTGTGCTTTATGCTAAGTTGTAGGTTTCTTTCTATCTTCTTTCTTCAATCCCTGACAGTCTCTTTCTGTATTAATGGCTCCATATTAGGAAGTGGTGCTTACAGAGGTGATCCTCTGCTTTTCAGCATTATTAAGCTGCAGTACATCCATTTATGTTGACCATGTAGTTATGGCAATCTCAATAAATAAACTGCAGACAAAATATTTTTGACTTTCTGACATTAGTGTAGTGTTGAAGATTTCATGAGATGTCTTGAGAAGTCTACCAGAGGAAATCTCTAAGAACAGGCTGGAATTTTTTCTCTCAGAGACAGAATTAGTATCGTTGACCCTGTGTGGGGCAAAGGAATGGAAATAGCCTTTGTAGAGGTTCATTCTGTGTGTCTGTGATGGAGCTTTTATTCCCTGTTTTCTTGTCTGTACCATCAAAGAGGAAAAGTAAAAGCTAAGTTTCCATCTTGGATATAACCTAAATTTCTGTTGTAACAAGAGCACACCTGAGCTCCCAGCCCTGCAACATGTTAAAGAACAAGAGGAAGTCTTAGAATCACAAAAGCAAGTGGATTGGAAGGACTTCCAAGGTTTTGATTCCAGCCTCGTGCTCAGAGCAGGTCTGGTTGAGGCAGGCTGCTCAGGGCATTGTCCATTCCATTCCATTCCATTCCATTCCATTCCATTCCATTCCATTCCATTCCATTCCATTCCATTCCATTCCATTCCATTCATTCCATCCCATTCCATTCCATTCCATTCCATTCCAGTGTATCTCCAGGGTTAGAGATCCAGCAGCTTCTCCTGGCTTCCATCTAGTGCTTGTCCACTATTCATGATCAAAGACATTTTCCTCTCACACTAAGACTTTCCTGTGCTGACTTGAGTCTGCTGGCTCCTCTCTTCCCACCGGGCAACTCTGAAGAGCAGCTCTGACTTCCCTGCAGGAAGGTGCCTCCTTTGCCTTCTCTCCTCTCATGCATCCTGTCCTCCAGCCCTTGATCCCAGCCTTGGTGTTGGTGTCCCTCCTCTGGACTTACGTAGGTCAATGCCTTTCTGTACTGGGGATCCCAGAGTGCTTCAGCTGGGGACTTAAAAAGGGTGAGTAGAGGAGGACAAGTGCCATTCCTGAGCCTGCTGGAACAGCTGAGGGGCTGCTGGCTGTGCTGCCAGAAGAGGCTGCTGAACTCCCGGCAGCTCCCTGTCCACCACATCTGTGTTCTGGACAGCCAGTCCCCAGCCTGTATCATTGCAAGGAATGACTGTCCTGGGGACAGGACTTGGCACAACCTCCTTAGGCTCCCATCGGCCCATTTTCCAGCCTGGCTAAGTCCTTTGGAACATCAGCCTCCAGCATTTCAACTGTTCCAGACCATTGCTATCAAGCATAGACTTGCTGAGAATGCAGTGCCCTCCTATAACCCATGAAGCATTTTGAAGGAGGTGATCAGGTTAGTCAGGAAAAATTTGCCCTTGGTAAATCTTTGCTGACTGGTACCAGTCACCTCTTTCATGTGGTACAAGTCGCTTCTAGGAAGATTTTCTGTATAACTTTCTTGGGACAGCAGTGCAGTTGCCTGGCTCATGGTTAGCTGTGTTCCCAAAGTTCATACCAGGCCAGATTTTTAAAATTAATGGATACTTTTTGGGTTATAAACAGCACTTTGGTTACTCTTGGGTACCTGCAGTGATAAACTGGATGACTTCGTTGCCATAATCTGAAAGGAATGACAGCCTAAGGAAAGGCCAAATAAAGGAACAGCAGCCTATGGAAAGGCTCAGTAAAATCCTTTGGCATTTGCCTGCTTCTCTTCATTTGTAGAGCTGCATGTCTTGAAGTTCACTCTAACGTGTGTCTGTTCCAATTTTGTCTGAAAGCAGAGATTGTCTGCACCCAGCATGGGAAAACATTTTAAATCCTTAAACCTCCTTGAACCTAAAGACTATCCAAAGCTCTGTCTGTCCATCTGTTTGAGTTTGATGCAGTTGCCTGGTATAACAGTGTGGAAACATCTCAGGTATCAACAGCTCCCAGTCTCCCAGTAGTGACAGCTCATTTGGACCTTTTGTAGCTTATGGTTTTCTTCCGGTTTCAGAGAAGAATAGATACTTCTTTTACCTGTTAGTTTATGTTGGTTCACCAGGTTGGTTTGTTGATGACTTTAGGTCTTCTTATTTAATTTTGGCTTTGAGCTTTTAATGATACTGAAGGATAGAGAGGCTCATTGATGTTCCTGGGTTGGGAAAGAAATCTGAGCACATCATTACTGGCTTTTGAGTTCAGTGCAACAATTTCCTTCCATAATACCTGCTCATTCATAGCTGAGTGTGAGGAAAATTAACATTTACACAGTTACAAATCTATTCTGGAAATATAAGAAGGCGTCTGAGGGGCTGAGAGTAAGAAAGGAGAACCTTTAAACAGCTGCAGGGGATTTGATTTTAGCAATGTCCTAGTATTGCCCATAATGTTGAAATTTCTATCACAAAAAGCACTGAAGCATATTAAAATGTTCTGAGAAAAGAGTCAGAAGATAAGCACTGCAACAGCACAAGTAGTCACAGCCTGCAATAATAGCATAGTTAATGCATTCCTCACAGCCAAGAGAGTGAATGTCACTACAAGGAGGTTGAATTTTTGTCCCTGACCCAGTTCTGCTGGCTGTCCAGAAGAGCTGGGCAAGCCATGGCTCTGTGCGTGCTGCCAGCCTGCCAGCTGAGAAGGGGCTTTACTTCATCCTCTTCCAGTGTGTCAGTCTGCTTTGGCATAAAACACAGGTTGTCACTTTGGGGTGATCCATCTGGCCTGTTTTTTTATCAAGACAAAATGTGGGAAGGCTGTCTCAGACTTGGGAATAGCTGATGGATGTTGCCTCTTTGCCATCTTAGCTCATGATCTGTGTTTTGCCTGCTTGCAGTGAGCAAACCCCTCAGCTTCTCCTCCTTGTCCCTGGGAGTGTCCGTGGCCAGGCTGGACAGGGCTTGGAGCAGCCTGGGCTAGTGGAAGGTGTCTCTGTTCATGGCAGAGGGTGGAACAAGGTGAGCTTTAAGGTCCCTCCCAACCTGAGCCAGTCTCAGATTCTGTGATTTGTGAAGAGCCATTGGGAAAAAGAGGGCAGACAAAATCAACCAGTGCAAAAGATTTCCTTGCTGTGTGTCTCTGTTATTGCACAAACCTCAAGAAAACCACACAGCTAAAATGTTAATGGTTCAATCACAGTGATGGGCTCCAAACAAGACCAGAGAGCTTTCTCTGGACTGACCCTGAATGTTCTGGATGCACAGGGATGATCTTCTGGAGCTTCAGCTGCAGGAGACTGCTGCTCCATGTCCAGTCTCTCATGCTTCCCATCTATACTTTTACACACTTTTGTTTTTAAACCTTGTAACCAGGTGTCCTACCCAGCAGTGATTGAGAGGGTATCTGCCCCAGAGGAAGCTCCCACTGTGCCCTCAAGAGAATGGAGTTTAAAAAAATCTTGGGATGTATTTGGTTTAGATTTCAGCATAGCAACAGTAAAACAAGGACCTATAGCAGACTCAGAGGTAAATAAAGAAACATTTGAAAGTGAAAAAGACTTTAAAAATGAAAATTAAACTTATTATAGGAGAGAGAAATTCCACTTTCATATATGCCTTTTCTTCTCTGCTCCTTTTTTCCCCCTCTTGCAATTTCTCATGAGCTATTTAACTTAAGCTGTAATCCAAGAACCATTTAAGCCTTGGCTCTGCATGTGCAAGTTCTAAATTGCACAGAGCAGGCTACTATTGACCCCTGAGTGGAAATGATTCATTTTACTTCTTTCACTATTTAATTTTACTTTACATTGCTTCAACTTAATTTATTAAGGACTTCAAGCTAAGCTGAATATATTCCTGGTGAGATCAAAATTTAAATCAATGAGTTTATGAAGGGGTTTGCACAGGTGTTACTGAGTTTATTTTAAAGTATATGTGCTCAGGCCCAGAGGTGATGCTCAGGGCTGTAATCTCACCTATTTGAATGATTGCTGGGTGCTCTGGCACAGGGAGAGGCAACTTTAATGCACAGCTTTGGGAGTCAAATTAGAAGCCTGATGAGCAGCACAGGACAAACTCCATTTGTGCTGTCTGGACAGGCTACAGTGTGAGTCTGAGCACAAGAAATGAGAGGAAAAAAAGACTTGTGAAATACTTTTATTTTGAAAATGATGGCTTGAGTTATGCCTGCAGTGTGGAAGGATGTTCTGAAAGGGAAGCAAAGGTGACTGATGAGCTCTGCTTTTGAAAGCAAAGATTCCAGCTTGTAAAGGTCCTCAGATGCAAATCTCATTAACCTTAAATAGAGAAACCACTCCAACAGATGAAACAGGGTGATGTAGCTCAGAGAGGGGTGCCAGCCCCCATCATTGGAAGTGTCAGGATTGAATCCAGAATTTCTTCTGTCAGGCACTGCTAATAAAGTAAGGAGATCACATGGATGGACAGGTAAGTACAGGATCTAGAGCTGACAAATACAGTCAGATTGGCAGTGCCTCTTTGTCTGTGATTTTTAGCATTCCTGTATGTAACAGGAACGAGAAAGACAAATCCCTTTGGATTCACACAGCACCATCTGGACTTGTGCCAGCAGATGAAATTAGAATCATAGAATTACAGAACTGGTAGGGATGGAAAAGACCTTCAAGATCATCAAGTCCAGTCATCCATCCAGCACTGCCACATTCACCTCTAATTCATATCCCCAAGTGCCGTGCACCTTTTGAACACTTCCAGGGATGGTACCTCTGTTACTGCCCTGAGCAGCCTGTGCCAATGTTTACAACCCCTTTAAGGAGAAAATGTTTCCTAATATCCAACCTAAACCTCCCTGCTGCAATTTGAGCCATTTCCTCTCATCCTTTCTGAGCATCCTGGCTAGCAAAGTAGAAGGTATTTTGTAGCTGTTTGTTATAAACTCTGCCTGGGGTGAGGGTATTCAGCAGCTGGATTTGGCAGCCTGGGAGATCTCCCAGTGAAAAATTCAAGATAAGGGCAGGTTCTGGGTGTCTGGTATTGGTGGATGAGGAACGTGGGGACCAGAATGTCTCAACAGCTGTTTGTGCTCCTGAGCTCTATTAACCTTTCTTTCCTCCTGAATCTTTTCTTGAGGGCCCAGCTTTCCTTCCTTGCACTGGAACAAAGCTGCTGTGGCCAAATCCTTGGTCCTGGGAGGGCCGAGCATTGTTCCCCATTCAGGCGGCACCAAAATGTCACTTGCAGTGTTGTCATCTCCACGTGGGGGTTTGTGCTGGCCTGAATTCTGCTCTGATTCAGTAAAACAAACACCCTGAAACTCTCAGCTGCACAATATTTTGAGAACTGGACATGGCCTTTTCTGTTCCAGGCTGTCATTCCATGTTTTACATTTCTGTCTTTAAAAATGTGGTCTGTGTATTTAGAAAGTAAAGTTGTTTGATTACTTACGTTATTAGTAACTGCAGAGCTCCGGTTCCTTGGCCAGTACCAACCATTACAAAAGAAAAATCATCATTACAGCATTCCATAGAGATTGTTGGAGTTGAATATGATGTGACTGGCAAGTACATCATACTTGGTTAAATATTCAGGTGGTTCATGTTTGCTTTCTGGCACCAGTTGTTTCAAAGCTGTAAGGCTTTTTGATTAAAAAAAAAAAAAAGTGGTTGTTAAATTCAATGGCAGCTTAAAAAAACTAAATACTAGAGAAGTTTGAGAATTATTTTAATGAAAAGCAAAACTAAAATATTATTTATTTAGAAAAAGTGGAAAATTACCTGAATAAGTCTAAAGCAGATGGGCTGCATTTGAGCTCTGCCAGAACAGTTCCTTTGGTTTGGTTTTGGTTGCAGTTAGTTGTGAGAAAGATGTTACAGTACTGCTAACACCAGCCTGCCTAGCTGTGTGGGAATGGGTCTTGGCAAGCAAACTTGTTACTTTGGGATGAGGTTGGAGCTCCAGTTGATGAGGGTGACAGATGTATTTTTAACCCATTATAATGTGGTTGATTATTTCAATCAGTACATCTTATTTAGTTAATGAGATCATTGCTAAGAACAAGCAGAGGCCATAGAAAATAGATTATATTTGACAGTAATCTCATCCTCTTTCAGAGAGATATGGAACTGGGTCCAGGCAGGAATGTACTAACAGATCAGTGTTATTCCATAACCTATCACAGTATTTATTAGAGCTAACTCTGAAGTTTCCTTGATAAAGTATCCATGAAACATGCTGAATACAGAAGGCAATTTGTTTATCCAGAGGAATCCAGAGGGTTTGTTAAACTGGCACAGGCAAATGTGCCTTTTCAGGTGAGCAAGCCTGTGGTTTATACATCTGAGAAAAATACCCATGTCCTAGTTACTGACTGGGGGATTGTCTCCTTAAAAGCCGTAGTTTGAGGAGAGGAACAAGTCATGGAAAGTGTGGTGAGTAACAGGCTAAATGAGGCTGTTGTGTGATACTGTGGTGAGAGGGGTGAATTGGTGGGAATGGGAACTGCCAGTCAGCATGCTTTCCTGGAAAATCTGCCTCTCCAGATAAACATAATCTTGTTTCATGTTTGACTTTACTTGAGTGGTGTCTATAAATATGTACAAGAAGCCAAGATTTCTTATACCAGAGGGCTTTTTATTTTGTAGGCAAAAATTTAATGAGATTTACTGCCTGGAAGACGAAAAGCCTGATCAAACTAGAGGAAAAAAAAAGAAGTTTCTCTCACCACTTGAAGGCTTTCTGTGAGCTCTCAGTGAGATATGCTGATGTGTTCACACACCTTTGTGTAGCCTCAGAAGAAATGAGTAAAAATACTGCAGTCTGTGCTCTGCAGGAGGGTCATGGTGGCTTTGGCTTGTAGTGACTCTTCAAAAATCACCCGATGCTGCAGCTCCGAGGTGGGGTGTGTTGCAGGGATGGTGTGATCCCTCAGCCCTATAAATAGCTGCAGTGTGGGGGGCTTTTCTTTCTGTGGAGCTGGCAGGATGGAGACCAGAGCTGTGGCTCTGAGGTGCCAGCTCTGCCAACAGCTCCAGCCTTGGGCTCCTGTTCAGCACTGGGCATTCCTGGGGCCTTAGCCAGATGGTTCAGCCCTTCAAGCTGTGGAGGGGGTGGGCGCTCACAGGCCTGGAGCTCAGTCCTGCTGAGGTAGATGATCATTCACCTTTCAAGTTCCTGACAGCATTTGGAATAAGCTGACACCATTTGGAATAAGCACAGTGATCACATTTGCAGAATCTACTTATTTCTAGAAGTATGTGTGGGGTTTATGTGGAAAATGACATTGGCTTTAATTTTGTAAATGATACATTTTGTAACTGCTGTGATGGGTAGACCTGTGTAGGTACCACTATGATTAGAAGGTGCAGTGAATGCAATTCTTAAATGTGACTGGACAATATGTTCTAGACATGCTAGGAAACAATCCTGAGGTACAGCAGATATCAGTCGTAGGATGCAAGTGTGCGAGTGTGTGTGAGTGTGTGTGTTTGTGCAAGTGTGTGTGTGAGTGTGTGCATGTGTTTGTGTGTGAACGTGTCTGTGTGTGTGAGTGTAGAGTGTCAGTGTGTGTGAGTGTGTGTGTGTTTGAGTGTGTGTGCATGTTTGAGTGTCTGTGTGAGTAAGCGTGTGTGTGTGAGTGTGTGTGTGAGTGTGTGTGTTGGTTAGTGTGTTTGTGAGTGTGTGTCTGTGTGTGTGTGTTTGTGAGTGTGTGTGTATGTGTATGAGTGTGTGACCCTGGGCTGCATTGGCTTGGTCAGAGCTCAGTCCTTGTAATGCCGAGGTTGCAGGTTCAATCCCCAGTCACTTAACAGTTGGACTCAATGATCCCTGTGTGTTCCTTCCAATTCAGATATTCTGTGATTTTTCCTTTTCACTGTTGATCTGTTAATAGCAGATCCTTTTTCTTGGCAGAAGAATAGGCTTTTATTTATTACCTTGCCTTTTTTGTCCTTTTCTTTCTGTTTATTCCCTATTTTCTTTCCCCAGTTACCCAGTGGGAGACTCTTCCATGCGGCAGCGGTTATCTCGGATGCTATGTACATCTTTGGTGGCACAGTGGACAATAACATCAGAAGTGGAGAGATGTACAGGTTCCAGGTAATTTGCTGATAAACATACTCACTTCCACACCAATTCCTCGAGTCCTGTTTGTGGAGTGTCTGGTTTAGCTCACCATGAGCTCCACAGTGTTGAGTCCATGTCCTTCTTGCAGGCAGCCTCTGTATTTCAGATTCAGCTTTCAAAGGTCAATGTCTATCTTTAAAATCTTTTGAGATATGTTATTTGGGCAGACATTTTGGTAAGGTCAAGCCCTCTAGTGCCTTCTGAAGTCCTGCAGAGATCATGACAATTTTGACAAATCATTGGGAAGTGTAGCAGATGGGATTTGCTGTATTATTTCATTAAAATCAGCTGTTCCTCTTCATGTGCTGTCCTGTTCAGGGCTCTGGGGCAGAGTGTTTTGTATTGTGGTTTTATTTCCATGCAGCTCTCCCACTTCCATCTGACATAGCTATGGGAATTGAAATTTTTAAATTCAGGATACTCACACTAGATTAAATCCCACATACAGTCGAGTCTATTTTTATTGCATGGCACCCTCAGACAAGTCCTGGGAGCAGGTGAGACTCCCAGCCTCTGAATCCTCGTATGTGGAAGTTGTGATGAGACAGTTCTTCAGTGTTACACTGTGTTATCTGTCCTTAACCTCACCGTGGGGGAAGCCCTTTGGTTTGCTTGTGACATTCTGCTGTATGTGCTACACTGAGGCTGAGTTAATAACAAAATCCAGTGACAGTAGATGTAACCTTGGCACTTTTGGTTATAGAATCATAGAATCAGGAATGTCCTGAGCTGGAAGGGACCCACAAGGACCATTCAGTCCAACCCCTGCCCTGCACAGACACCCCAACAATCCCACCCTGGGCATCCCTGGCAGCGCTGCCCAAACACTCCTGGAGCTCTGGCAGCCTCGGGGCTGTGCCCATTCCCTGGGGAGCCTGGGCAGTGCCAGCACCCTCTGGGGAAGAACCTTTCCTGAGGTCCAGCCTAAATCTCCCCTGACACAGCTCCAGCCCTTCCTTGGGTCCTGTCCCTGCTCACAGCAAGCAGAGATTGAAGCTGTCCCTCCACTGCCCCTTGTGAGGAGGCTGCAGGCCCTGAGGGGATCTGACCTCAGGCTCCTCTGCTTCAAAGTGATGTGAGATTTGAAGTTTATATAGCCACTGAAATTAATTCTGTCTTCTGTGGGGTTTTATTTTTTAGTTTTCTTGTTACCCTAAATGCACTCTCCATGAAGACTATGGAAGGCTGTGGGAAAACAGACAGTTCAGTGACTTGGAGTTTGTTTTGGGAGAGGTGAGTAGAATTTATTGGAGAGATGCCAGTGGGGGTGTTACTGTGTGTGTGGTGCGTTTGCTGGGAAAAAGCAAATTGTGCAGTGGTTGTGCCAGAAACCCTGGGAATGAATCACTGGTGAACTGTCTGCCTGGTTTAGTAAGTTTCACTGATCCAGATCAATTTTTAAAGCTGCAATGGAGAAGAATCTTTTGAACTGAGAAGATCTGTGGGTCACTGACTTAACCTGAATTTATCGAGACATGTTATACAGAGTTGCAATATGAAAATTTACCAGTGACCTCTGTACTCCCAGGTCCCAGTTGCCTCCTAGGAAGGCAGGTCAGTGTTTTGCAAACCCATTATCATTTCAATAGCCATTTTTAATTACTGAAATAAAAGAGAATGAGAAAAAGCAGTACAGGGGAATGGTTCTCTAGTAATGCAAACAGTTAAACATTTAACAGAGAACAGGTTTTCTGAAGATAAACATGAGAAATTTGAATTTACCTGCATTCCTTTTGCAAAAAGGAAAAGTCAGAAAAAGCTTTGCAAAGCTCAGAGCTCAACAACAGGTGAAATAAATTATGTCAAACAATAGCAAAAACCATACTGTTGTTTTGAAAAGGGAAAACTAAACAGAAAATCAGATGCAAGAATAAAAAGCACGACATATGTGACACAGCAGCTTCCACGCAGTGAATGTGACCCAGGCTCTTTCCCAAATGGTATTTGCCATTAGCCTTTGGGGAAATAGGTGTTGAATTTCATCTGTATGTGCAGAGCAGATGTAAGGCTGCCTTTAATTTGAAATGTATCATAACCTGGGATTCAGCCCAGGTCCCTGTGACTTCTGCCATCTACCATGACCATGTGATTTGGGGATAGAAGCTGAATGTGATTTCTGCCTTTGCCTTTGGCAGAAGGAGGAGCGAGTCCGAGGGCACACTGCGATCGTCACCGCTCGCTGCAAGTGGCTGAAAAAGAAAATCATGCAGGCCAGGGAGAGGGTGAAACAGGTGAGTGTTTTGGAAAAGTAGCCTTGTAGCAAGGTAAGGCTTATTCTGCCCAGCTTTGGGAATAAGGTTGTCAGGAGAAAAGTAGTATCTGTTGAGACAGCTGGGGACAGGAGCAGTGTCTGATGCTAAGGTGCTCTTGAGCAAGCAAAATAAAGATCATTAGTATTAACTAAGGCTACTGGATGTGTATCAGGAGTGTAACATGGAGGAGCCAGAGTTAATCCAGTTACCTGGATTTGACAGTGTGGTTCTTGGAAGCTCTTGTAGCTGTCTGAGGTCTAATCTTGTGGAATGCCCCAGAGAGGTGTGTGTACCCTTCTCTGTGGGGGTGGTAGAGCTGTGTCATGGGGATGGCCCACAAGATCAGACAGATTAGAGAGAAGAAAGGCAATGGTAACAGTTTCAGCTGCCTCTGTTCTCTTAACCTTTGTATTTTTTTTACTTTTTCCAGAGGTGAAAGTCTGGTGCCTTGTAATCATTGGCTATTAATTTTGACTACTTCAAGCTTTTCAGCAGCAACATTTAATGGCTTTTGGGGAGATAGTAGCACACAGTCTGGAGTAAGATGTGGATGCCTCACTGCCCCCCAGTTAATTGTTTTGCCACTGGAAAGGCTGTGGGAAAAGGCTGTCAAAGTGAAACTTGAAGTAACAGCATGCTTTAAAATACTTTTATGCAGCACTTTGTGCTCTGCCTTTGCAAGGCAGGGTTTGTAGAATCTACTCCCACCTGTCCCTCCTTCACAGAGTGAGGCTGTCCCTGCTGTGGGCAGAAATGTGAGTTCAGTGCAGTTCATTCCTACCTTGCTCTGATGTCCTGCTCCTGGTCTGTATCCAGGAGTTCACTTGTGTTCTCATCCATGTGCGTCCCAGGATGTGGAACATTAAGTCTAAGACATGAATTCTTTGTTATCTTCAAGATAATCCTGAAGCTAAAGAGATCCTGAGTCTTGAAGAATGTGGAGTAAGGAAAAGGATCCTTGGTGGTAACTTGTGTGAACTGGCACAGGCTTGTGCCATGTTTGGGTGGTTTGTCTGTTTCACTAGAAATCAAAGCAAGACATTGAAGAGGAGGGACACAGCACATGCCAGAAGGATGGGATTGGTGGGAATGTCAAGCTGTGCCGACTGCAGCCACTGCTGGAAGTGCCCATCCGAGAGGCCGAGGCGCAGCCCTTTGAGGTGCTCATGCAGTTCCTGTACACAGATAAGATAAAGTATCCCCGCAAAGGTAGGGAGGAGGGGGAACTAACACTGCCACTCGGGAGGGGAGGGGGGCAAACGTGTTCAGAAA
Source organism: Camarhynchus parvulus (assembly GCF_901933205.1). NCBI lineage: Eukaryota > Metazoa > Chordata > Aves > Passeriformes > Thraupidae > Camarhynchus > Camarhynchus parvulus. The sequence continues at coordinate 964,036 of NC_044596.1, read as the reverse complement.
CAGCAGGATCCAGCATTTGCAGGTGATCAGTCCTGTGCTGAGCACTTCATTACTAACCTGAGATTAAACAAAAAGCAGATTTTTATCAGAGAGCACTAATTACGCTTTTTTTTCCCTAATTCCTCTGATTCTTTTCAAATATCAAGGAAGAACAAGTTATTGATCATTCCAAAAGGTGTAAAAAAACCCAAACAAACAAAAATATTGTGGTATTTTGAACATCACAGCATCCTGCTTGGAAGGACCATGTATCTTATCCTGGCTTGGCTTATTTCCTTTTTCTGATATTGTTTTGATGCATTTTAAACTGAGCCCACACAGAAAGGTGTGCAAGCCAGTATTTATCACCTGTTAAAAATCCAATCTGAAGGAATGCCTCAAGAAAGGAAAAAATCCTTTTGGTGCATTCATTGAAGTTCTCTGAGTTAAAAACACTTGTGGGTGAGGAATTAACAGCCAGAGATTTCACAGCTTCCACACAGAGAATCCAGCTCCTGGCTGTGTGAGTGGTGAGGGCTGTGGGCAGTGGGAGGGGGGTGGATACAACTGGATACAGCGAGGAACTCCAGCTGCTGGGGCTGGGGAAGCTGCAGCCATGGGGCCTGGTGAAGTACAGTGAGGTGCAGTGTCCTAGCACTGAGCTTTGCTTCAGCTTCACTCCAAGAGCTTTGCTTTCTGCGAAGATAATTCTCAATACTAAATACTAAAAAGTGATATGTGTCCATTTGTGCCAATGCTCTCCCTGTGAGGAGGCCTGTCTGAGAATGATCCCACTGACTGGGGGTGAGGGAACTGCTCCTGGATTCTGCTGACATTGCCAGATCCTGCTCCCAGCCATTCACTGATCCTCAGAACCCTCACCTTGGGACAGTCTTAGGCCAAGGGAAGGCTTGGACCCCTGAGCTCTTCCCATTGTTACAGGCATCTCAGGCAGCCTGCCCCGCTTCCCCAGCCCATGAGGAGTTCTCCCTGCTGCTCCCCCTTCTGCTGGGATCCTCCATGGGCCCTGCCCTGCCCATTTGTATTCCTAGTAGGTCCTCTGAGCTCAGAGAGCAGCACCCTGGGGAGCCATCCAGAGGCTGAGCTAATGGAATTGGGCATGCTCATCAAATGGGATTTTCCAATTAGACGCAGGGAAGGCACGTGACATGTGAGAGGGCTTTTCTCTATTAAAAAGTAGTTAGAGCAGATGGGCAGAGATCTCCTGTGAGGAAAGCAAAGGCCATGGGGGATTATTCCTTGAGTTGGTGTCCCAGTAGCCCCATTGCAGTGGCCTACAAGGGTCTCCTCTGCCCTCTCTCACTTTAGCCCCTGTAGACCAGGTCTGTGCAGGCTAAAGCACGGAGTGAAAGCACAGAGTCCCTTCATCAGGATCTGTCAGAATCAGGGAGCTGATTGTTAATACTGTGTAAAACCCAAAGATTCTGGCAGGGCTGTTGGCAGCTGGGCACTGTGAGAAATTGGGCTGCAAGCTCTGAGCCTTGTCAGGGATTTTAGAGAATCACTTCACTTTCTTTGGAGGGTTTCAAAAGATTGTGATCCAGATTGTCATAAAATCTTGGTCTTTTGCATGCTTCAAATTTGAACCTCCTCTTCTAGTATTGATTCAGATTTTATCTAACCAGGAATGGAATTCTTTTCTCTATAAAAATACTCCAGCCACTGCAAGTTCTACTATTCCAATTGCTCCAGTTGTTTTAAAAAATACTTTCAGAAGGGTTCTTCTCTTTGTTCTGTGAGCTCTCCAGCAGTTTTTCCTCTTGCAATTTCAGGTCATGTGCAGGATGTGTTACTCATTATGGATGTGTACAAGCTGGCCTTAAACTTCAAGCTCTCTCGGCTGGAACAGCTCTGCCTTCAGTATATCGAAGCATCTGTAGATCTGCAGAATGTGCTCATTGTGTGTGAGAATGCTAACAAGCTTCAGCTGGATCAGCTAAAGGTAATCACATTCTGCATACAAAGTAACTGATAAGAAATTTTAAAAAAGAAAGTTATGTAATTAACATTTGGCCAAAGGTATCGGCTTTTGCAAATTTATCATTCCTTTAATTGCAGTTGCTTGAGTATATTTAGCATGGGTTGTCCTACAGTGGCTTGTGATATTATGTAGGCTTTTTCAATATATGCTCAATATTTTTGCATATCTGCTTTGTAGAATGTCAAGGGCAGAGTGACTTTGGCTCTTCATCAGTTCACTCTTGCTGCAGCAAGATGGAACCAGTGCATTTCCTGGTCTTGCTGTGTTATATATACTGACACTGCAGATAGCTTCTTTTGTTTTCTAGACAGAAAAACTAAACTCTGTTCTCAGGCCTTTGCACTGAAAAGCAAAATGTGCCAGTGATTCTGTCTCTGTGGTGGGTGAGAGGCTTTTGGCTGCTGGGTGACAATCAGGGTAGAGTTGACCCCTGGCTGCAGCCTAAGAGGTGCTGGCTCTGCTGATCCCAGAGCAGTGCCCAGAGCCAGCTCTGCTGAACCTGCAGGGAAGCAGTTCCTGCCCCCAGTCCCAGAGGCAGAGCAGGACTGTGCAGTACTTGCTGAGGATGTTCAGCCTGTGCACACCAGTGACTGTATTGCTCTGTATTGCTGGTGTCTGCAAGCACAGAGAGGCTGCAGAAAGCAGTGTGCACCAGCACTTCCTCAGGCACTGTGTGTGCTCTGGATTTGGGAGAGGAAATGCCTCCAGGAGGGAGCAGCAGGGCCAGCAGCAAGTGTGTGAATGCTGACACAGCCTTTGGTGCATGGCATCGTGGTGCCATCAGCTGCCCAGAAGCTCAAGCATTGGTGGATCTGGTGCCCCCACCTGCCCTGGCTGCCTCTGGAGTGACAGAAGCTCTTGCACATGGCTCCAAGTTGGGCAGGACCACCCTGAGCTGGCATCCTGTCTGCTCAGGTGCTCATTAGTCCTCATGGGTGGGTCCTCTGTAGAAAGCTGTCCTTCCTGGAATCCCAGTCATGATTTAAAATGTTTCACAGGTGAGTCCTGACAGATACTTTTGGATCCCAGGTGGAATAAACTGCCAGAAACAGACAATAGTAATGATTCTTTGGGTGAACTTGTACCCACCTTATGGTGAGCTGGTGTACATTGTACTGATTGCTTATAAAAGTGGAATGAGGGGAAGCCTTGGTTCATACTGGGAAATAAAGTGCCCTTTTTTGGTCTCTTAACTGTTTAGCATTAGGTCTGGTTCATTTATCACCTTTTCACCACACTGATTTTTGTAAAAGTTTATTACACAAGAGCCTTCCAGAGCTCTTGAACTCTTTTCTGCTTTTATGGAAAAGGTTCGGGCAAAACCCACACAAGGAATCCTGTAAGCTCTTTGGACCCTTGATGGAGAGTGTCAAGAGTTAAGATCTTTTCACCCTTTTAATTAACTTTTGGCGTCTAATTATGTTAGAAGTTACTATGAGGTAGCAACCAATCTTCATTATCTCCGTGAAGTTTTCAGTATCTCCTGAGATTCCTGTTTTAGAAAGCTTTGGAGTAGCTCAATGGGCAGTTCATCTCTTCCTTGTTAATATTTCTAGTAAAATTTTTCTAGATGCTTAGAATTGTCCTGAATTTTCTATTCAAGGAGGAGCCTAAAAGGTCTTTTAGGAAGGATAAGGATATCACTGTTGGATAATTCCAGCGGAGGATCCATGTGGAGGTTCAAAGGAAAGGATGGTTGATGGCATATGCAACATGTAAGATTTATGGGATGCTCTAAGATGACTTCAAACAATAAACCATCAATTTCTTAATTAATATTGGTGTATTTTTAAGGAACATTGCCTGAACTTTGTGGTGAAGGAATCCCATTTTAATCAAGTCATAATGATGAAGGAGTTTGAGCATCTTTCTTCATCTCTCATTGTGGAGATTGTGCGGAGAAAGCAGCAGCCTCCTGTCCGAACCCACTCTGACCAGCCACTGGACATAGGTAACCTCCCTCCATTGTGGGGTCATTCCAGCTGCTGGTTTGGCTTTGCTAATGGCTTGTTTAGCCTGGGGAGGTGTATGGGAAGAGCACTCTGCAGCCCAGCAGTTCCCAGTTGGGATAACTGCTCAGGCTCTCTCCTGGACTGAGAGCACAACAGTTCTGTTCCCAGTGAGGTTCAATCAGAACAGCGTCCCATCAATGTACGTGGGATTGTGTTCTTGCAATAAACCATCCTGATCCTGTTCAGAGACACAAGAGAAGGAGCAGAATGGTGTAAAGAATGATCCAAAAAAAGGCAGTGGACAGTCACTGTGACTGTAGGGTGACAAAGCTGAGTAGGGAAACAGGCTGCTTGAAGGTGTTCACCAAGGAGGAGCAGGAGGAAGGAGGAGGATCTTGTGAATGAGGCACTGCTCTGTGTGCCTGTGTGAAAGGAACAGGAGATATGGAGGAGAAGAGAAAGATGTGATTTACAGTTTTATTGTGAAATTCATCAGGGGCTGATTTGGGACTAGTCTTACTCAACATTTTAACATCCTGACACACGACACAAGGAATGCAATAATGAAATTTTCTAAGGCCACAAAGTTCAAAGGCATTGGCAGTGTTGGTGTGGAGTGCTGCACAAAAATAATTGGGAACTGAAGAGAAAGAGAAGGAAGCTTGTCCTGGAAGGTCAAGCAGAAAGGCTTTGTCTGGCATTTGTCCCAGGGGGGTGAAGTGCACTAGCTGGGAATGTGGCACAGCCAGTTCTGTATCCAGAGTTAGAATGGTGTGAGAGACCCAAATATTAAAAACTGAAAGATGAACTTTGAAAATATGAGTGAGTTTGGAGCAGACTTGGATGTGCTCTATTTCTCAGTTGTATATTTACAAAGGTTGATTAAAATATTGGATAAAAGAAGCCTTTGCTGCTGATTTGGAAGATTTTTCATTAAGACACAAAATGTTATATTCCTTGTGGTTAGGAATAGTGCAAAGAGAGGGGAAAAATCAGCTTTCATATCTATAGAGAGCATCTGTCCATGCGGCCACAGCTGGAGTTTGCTGTCAGTGGCAGAAAGCAGAGCTGACAGGTTTGGTTCTGGGAGGGGCAGTAGGGAATCAGCTGTGGTGGGGAAGGATGAAGCTCATTTTGCTCCAAGATTATGAGGAAGGACTGGACTCAAAGTCACAGTGAGAGTCCCAAAGGAAAGAGGAGCTGGAGCTCTGGCTTGGCCATGTGTTAGTTGGATAGTACCTGGTCAGCTGGAACTATCATGTCTTTATTTCATTATGTTTAATTTCAGGAACATCTTTAATTCAGGACATGAAGGCTTACCTGGAAGGAGCTGGGACTGAATTCTGTGATATCATCCTGCTCCTGGACGGGCACCCACGGCCAGCCCACAAAGCCATCCTGGCAGCTCGCTCCAGGTGAGCCCTGCACCAAGAGTGTGAGTGAAGGACAGGGCAGGGCTGGGCAGCGTGTGCTCAGCTGGCTTGGTTCACAAGACAGGGAGGAACTTAAATCTGCATGAAGTGTTAAGATGCAGCTTTGCTCAATGAGTGTAATAAGCCTTTAAGCAGCAGTGATTATTTTTTTTTTCCATTTGATACCCAGCAGGGAAAGATAGGAAGAAATTAGAACTGCAGAGATTCTGCAGAGGGTGTGTGAGAAGCTGCACTGCAAGACAAAGCATCTGTAAAATCACAGGAAGGGAAAAAGGGTGGAAAACATGAGGTGATTTCAGTGAAGTGGAAAGCAACAGATGTCCACTGGGGTCAGAAGGAGCCTTCTGACAGTGAACAGTTTGTATTTTATCATGTGGAACTTGATTTTCTTTCTCACTTTCTGATATTTAAGACTGGTTATGAATAAACACAACAAAAAATGGTGCATGACAGAGCCTAGAGTGTTCTCATGCTTTATGCAGGGAAAGGAGTCCACCCTGCTGATGATGGAGCTGTTCTCCCTCCTCAGGGCATGGGTGAAGTGGATTTGTCCTGCACTTGTGTGTTCTGTGGACCTGCACCTTATGTTCCACCAAACATTAAGTGTTCACATAAAATTTCTATTTCAAATACCATCACAATTTTTCCCAGAAAAAAGCCCTAACAATATTCAGTATTAGTTACTGTGGTATTTTACCAGAAGCATTTCACAGCTCTTAAAACAGCCCTGGTGATTGGCAGCCTGTAGATACCAAGGAAATTCATAATGCTTTAAGCTCTCTGCTGGGTCTTATGCAAATTACAGAAAAAATCAAAGCACCATGTGTCCTAATTTTCAAGAAACAGACAAATTTCAGGTAGTTCTGATGGTAATTAGGGGGATTATATTTGGAGTTTCACAGACATACATGAAAAAATAAATGAGCAGTGTTTTTGCCCAGGGTGTCACTTGAATTTGTTGCTTTGGAAGCTGCAGTTCTGAGTAGCAGCCTTTGAACAATACTGGGTTAGACCATCTGTCTGCAGAATGTGTTATATCAGTTTTATTTCCCTTTGCAGTTACTTTGAAGCCATGTTCCGTTCATTCATGCCAGAAGATGGGCAAGTGAACATTTCTATAGGTGAAATGGTTCCCAGCAAGCAAGCATTCGAGTCCATGCTTAGATACATCTATTATGGAGAAGTGAACATGCCTCCTGAGGACTCCCTGTATCCTTACATTCCAAGGAGTTGGAGGATGTGTCTGAGTGCATGCCCAGCAGGTCACCTTCCTTTTTGCTTTGGGTTGCCTGGCACAGCCTGGGAGGGTGGTCTGTTGGGGGGCACCAGCAGGCTCTGCACTCCCACTCCTCACAGGGCTTTGTTTGCCATCAGTGCTCTCACCTTCTCTTTCTGGTTTATTCCTCAATGGAATGAACAGATACCTCTTTGCAGCACCTTACTATTATGGCTTCTACAACAACAGGCTCCAGGCCTACTGTAAGCAGAACCTGGAAATGAATGTCACAGTGGAGAATGTGCTCCAGGTAATTGTCCCCAAGCACTTCAGTTAGTCAGAGGAAAAGGGGGCTGGTCAGGTGGGTACCCCCAGTGCCAGGTCACTCCCAGGCCCTTCCAGTGGCAGTGGCTCTGTGTGATGACATGTGTGGGAGCCCAGCCTTCAGCAGCATTGTTCCTTACCTGTACTGTGTCACTTCTGTTCCTGTGCTGCAGGGTTCAGCAGGTGCTGCTCACCTGGCTCCTCCTGAGCTCTCATCCCCCGTTACAGAACTGTGTCTCTAAAGCTCTTTTTAAGATGACCACGTGCTCAGCACTTAACTGCAAACCCTTTTTGGCATTTGTTCCAGGGCAAATGGTGGTCTGCAGGTGACAGACTTTAGTCTTGTTTTATCAGCGATACTGACAGGCTTTTGCAGTGGAGTTTGAGCTAACAAAAGATATTTTGTGGTAAGAAAGCCAATGCTGGCTCCCAGGCAGGTAGCCAGCCTGAACCTCTGCAGCACAAGCAGAAGCAAGTCCTGCTGATTAGTTCTTGAGGACTCCATACATTTTAAATCCAAGGCTTAATTTTGAATAGTTCAGAAAATATTCAGTTTGTAATGCAAAGTGGAGATGTTCCCTAGCTAAGAGGAGTTACCTGCTCTGGGTCAGGACTGTTTGTGCATCTGAGCTGTGCAGAAAAGAAATCACATTTTTGCTCCTGCTCTAGATTTTAGAGGCAGCTGACAAGACCCAGGCCCTGGACATGAAGAGGCACTGCCTGCACATCATCGTTCACCAGTTCACCAAGGTTGGTTGCATCTTTTCTGTGGCTTTTGAGAGCTGCTGTCCTCTGTCACTGCCCTGGTTAAAGACATGTTCTTAGAAATCAGTTTAATTCTTCCTCATGTGAGACAGCTGAGAGCTGGCTGCATGTTCCTGACACTCACTGACAGGACTGCTAGGCATGTTTCTCACACCAAAGTAAATTAAAGACTAGAACAAGCTAGTCTAGAAATGTGAAGCCCTTCCAAGCAGAAGTTACCCAAAATTGCTTCCATTTCCAGTTGTTCCAACTGTTAATTTTGTGCCATGCCCTTGTTGGGTTGGTGTGTGTATAGCAGGGTAAGTTTGTTGTATATTGAGGGCACAAATCTCTCCCTCACTAGCAGTTATCAGTGTGCTCCTCACACTCCCTTGAAGTATTCTCTGTCATACATGTTTTGTTGTCATGTGCTCTAAAACAAATTACCATGTCCTAGCTGGGCTCTCTGTGATTTCCATGATCAACAATTGGACTCTATGGTCTTAGAGGTCCTTTCCAATCTTAAAAATTCTGTGGGTCTGTTTTGATGGGATTATGCATTCATGGCAGGAAAGGTTGAGAGCCTGATGTGCTGATACTCCAGTCCTCACTTGAGAGAATAAGGATATTGTCATTTAATTGTTCCTATGAGATGTGATCCCTCCATGAGAGTTCCCCAGCATGTCATCAGTTCATTGCTCAGCTTATTAGCATGGCTGAAATAGGTAGATAAATCATAGGAATTGGGATTTCTGGATGCTACACACATACTGATAATAATTCCCTAGTTAATATTCAAGTAGCTAGCTCTGCTTTGTATATTTAAACTCACAATCCTCCTGGGGAAGAAGAGCACTGCTATGTCCCATTAGTGTCTGGAGAGGAGACAGGATGGTGTTCAGGCTCTTCATTAAATGCCAAAGTTGCTGGAGCATGACGCATTTTACATTCAGAAATAACTGAAATTGCACAAAAAGCATTGAGAGTGGAGCCAGCATCCAGAAATCACTCCCAGAGGAGAGTTCACAGCGTGAGGTTGCAGCCCCTGCCTTCATTCATCCTTGTCTGTTTTCTTCTGGCCCCATGAGTCCTGTGGAGCAGCCCAGTTCAACAGGGATGTGGAATGGTCCCACTGGACAGGACAGGACATGTCCAGGACATCCCTGGGGTTGGGGTCAGTGCCTTGCAGCCACTGAGGGCTGCTGAAATATCACAGAATCACTTCCCAGTGGAGGCCACAGCAAGACAAAGAGGTGTGATTCTCCCCAGAATGTTCAGGGGGAAATGGACATTACAACTCTGGGAGGCAGCGAGGGGAGCTGGAGGGCGTTCCTCAGCTGTACTTCCTCACCAGGATGTGGGGAAATGTTTTATATTTAAACTGTTGACTGGTAGAACAGTGTTCATCAAAACGTGGCTGGAAGACTGTCAAGCAGATGTGCACGGAGAAATCTCAATTATGCAATGTTTTCCCTTGGCCTGAGAGGCCTCAGTGTGTGATTCTTGGCCTGAGCTGGGTGACTCAGTGTGGCTGGGCACAGACACACTCTGCTTGCTCCTGGGCCAGCCATGGGCTCTGAGGGGGATTTGTTCTCAGGCACAAGCCCTGTGGGTCACTGGAGCTCAGGCAGACTGGCTCCCTGGCTGTGGGATCTCCTGTTCTTCCAGTTACTTGATGCTGTTCTGGATTTGGACTGTTAAGGAGTTTTCCCCACAGCAGGAACATTACTGAAGAGCTGTTTCCCAGAGGTTCACTGCTTTGGGCAATGTGTTTTCAGGCTCTTGTGTGTCAGTGTTGTGCAAAAGCCCTAATAAACCTGCTGTTGTGCTGTGTTTGCAGTGACACCCTGATCTGTTCTGCAGTGTGTGCCTTGGGTGGGGGCAGATCCCACCAGTGCTCAGGGGGTCTCTTTCCCTCCCAGTCCTGGCAGATCCTTAGACTGGGATATTGCTACAAGCACGTCCTGAGCTCTTCCTGAAAGCACCCTCAGCCATTTCCCTCCTGGCCTTCAGAGGTTGCTCAGGAGATCTTTATTTATCCCAGTGCAGCTCCCTAGAGCGAGGTGATAATGTCAGTTCAGGTAAGGAGGGTGAGTGAGTGCTGGGGCACGGTCTGCCTGGAGCTGGCTGTGTGTTAGTGCCTCGGGGCAGAGGGACTACTGGCTCCTTACCATGAGGGTGAGGACAAGGAAGGAATGTGTACAGCTCCTTTTTGCAAACAGTTGAGCTTCTGAACAGTCCAAAAGCATAAAGTTTGCTGTAGATTCTCATCTATCTGATGTGGTGGAGGTTTTTGTTGGCAAGTGCTCCAGTGACCTGCTTTGACTGCAGGAAGAATGCCAGCAGAGCCAGCAATGGATACTGAGAAGAGCTTTTTCCTTAGGAGCACAGCAGCAAAGGGATCAAGCCCTGAGTCACATTTTCAGTGCAAAACCACAGATCTGAGCTCAGGCTGTGCTGGTCAGCACAGCTCTTAGGAGAGTGCTCAGTCAGTGTCTTGTAGCAGTGGGGCTGTCAGTACCCACAGGGCAGCTCTGGGGGCAGGTTCCTGCTGCTCCCCACTCCCAGCAGTCTGAATTTGGTTCTAAGCCCTGACTCGAGCCCTGTGGTCTGTTCCCTGCAGCCCAGCCCCACAGCTGGGATCTCTTGCACCATCTGTGCCCAGCTGGACTTGCTGTGGGGTGCCAAGGGTAAAAGGGTAATACATGAGCTGTGATTTGGGGAGGGTTTTAATTTCTTCCTGTTTTTTCTGTTTTGTTTTCCTTGAAGGTCTCCAAGTTGCCAAATCTCCGCTCGCTCAGTCAGCTCCTCCTCCTTGACATCATAGATTCCTTAGCTACCCACATCTCAGACAAGCAGTGTGCAGAGCTGAGTGCAGACATATGACATGCCTTGGGAAACCACCTTCTCATTTGTTCCTGAAAAACACTGGCACTTCAGAGCTGGCTCTGGTTTACTGTTGAGTATGGAGCAGCTCGGTGTCTGCACATTACAGCAGCCCTGGAGGAGCAGGGACAGCTGAGGTGCTCTCTGGATTTGCTGGGTTTGTACCTTTGTGCAGCGTTTGGACTTCGTTACATTTGTTACCCAAATGTAGACTTGAAATCATGGCAGGCATGAATTAACTCCACATGGTTTGGGGAGTTACGAAGTTCATAATCAAGCCCATTATTACTTTCATAATGTAAAATCAAGCAGTCATGAGTAAGAGTCACTAATCCTTTGAAATACAATATTTAAAGAATACTATTTAAAGAGCTTCAGCTGACCCAGCCTGAGGGCTGTAAGGGGAAGTCAGAATGAAACTGGGAACAAGAGCACGTGGTGTTCACAGGGAGATTGGCCCTTGGACCAGAATATAGTGACTTTTCAGAGACTCCATGGTGTGGATTAACAGATAAGCCCCTGTGCAGCTGCCTGGATTGGTGGGCTGCAGGAATCCAGACCTATGCTCTGCAGCAGGTCAGACTGGAAGATTACAGCAGTCCTCTCTGACCATCAAATCCATTAATCCTGTCTTGCTAAGCCTTTCTAAATCTATTTATTAATAAAGAATTAACATCTTCTCCTGGCATTTCATGATTGACTTGGATTTCATTCTGGAAAAAAATTAAGCAAAAAACGTTCTGTGCTTGATGAAGGTCACATTGTTAAAAATAAGTGTGTTACATCTTGTTACTAATTTTATATTGAAGTGTCTCTGTGAGCCCTTGCCTTTGCAGGAAGGTGAATGAATGCCATTTCCAGCCTCTGCAGGAGCAGCTGCTGTTCCCTCCCTTGCAGCCCCCAGCTCTGTGCTGGATGCTTCCCACCTCTCCTCACAGCTGGATGGTGTTGGTAAAGTGTCTGGTGGTGGAACTGTCCCAGCCCTGCCCAGAGCCCTTGGGGCTGCCCTGGGAGGGAGTGACAAGCTGGAAATCAAAACCTTGTCCTGCTCCAGCTGCAGGGGCTGCTCTCTGCTTGTCTGAAGCTGGAGTGGTGCAGGATCCCAGTCGAGACTTGCAGCTCCCAGCCCTCACACTCCCACCCGTGCAGCCATGATTTTCATTCAGTGAAGTGTTCCTGGAGCAGCAGTTGTGAGCTGCTCATCAGCATCCCAGAGCCTGGCACACCTGCACATGCCAAGAGGATTGCAGTCTGGGCAATGGGGAACACAGGTTTAATCCAAGGGAACTGTTCAAGGGACCACCCCTCTGTCTCCCTGGTGGCCTGCTCAGGTGAGCCAGACCAGAGGTGACAGGTGCTTCTGAGAGCCAAGGGCTCTTTTAATCCAGAGGGATTGTTTCCAGATGCCTCATAGACAGGGGAGTCCCTTACCAGAGGTCATGATAATTGTCCTGACAGGCTTTGTGTTCCCTGGGAAACCAGGCTGGCAGCTAGAGAAAGGTTCTACACTGCAACTTGTAACAACACTACAGTCTATTTCCAGTAATGCTGATCCACTAGAGGACACCCATTGCCCAGGGAAGCCTCATTCTCTCAGGCTGAACGTGCCATAACCAGCCCTCTGTAAATCCTGAGCCCACTTGTGAGGAAATGCACAACCTCTGACCAGGCACTGTGGGGTCCTGGCTTTGGGGGGGCTTTGGGCTCAGGAACTGCTGTAGGGACCACAGTGCTGGGTCAGATTTACTGTGAACACTTGTAGCCCATCGAGATTGGCCTCTGGGCTGCTGCTGTGCAAATGCCAGGACCATGCACCTCTCTGAGAGGACACCCCAGTTTCCTAGGAGATCACAGGATGGGAGGTGTTGTAGGGGCCACACACACAGACTGTGGGGTACACATGAGCTTCCCAGGGCAGTTAGGTGTTCTTGTTATCACCACCCTGTTATCAGTATGGCCAGCAGGCTCTCAGGTTACTGATGCTCCTGCAGCCTTGGCCAGTTCTCTACTGGAATTTGTGCAGTCGTATCCCTGCATTTGATAAGGAATAAAGAACACTGGCTGTCCAGCTTTGTCTTATTCCTACAGTCTCTGCCACATGCAGGCCCCACTGGCTCTTTAAAGCCCTTGGGACTGCTGGTGGGAGAGCAGGAGCACCCCTTTCCTCCAACCCAGTGTGAGCCCCAGTGTGGTGGCAAAAAGCAAGGCAGAGAAGCAATCCCCAACTGCTCTGGAGCAGCAGCTCAGGGCACTGGAGCCAGGAGGTCCCAGCTTTGCCACGCTGCACCAGCTCCCCATGTCCCCATCGTCACATCTGTGGCAGCTGGGCAGGAGCCCAGCAAGGAGCAGTGTGGGTCAGGGCCACGAGCTGCTGCAGCCCTGCAGGCACCAAGGCAAAGCCCATCTCTCCAGTGCCAGCACCAGGAGGTGCCAGCAGCACCCAGAGCAGGGCTGGCAGCGGGGCAGGGAGTCACTCTAAGGCGGCCCGTGGCTCACTGGGAACAGGAAGAACACTGAGAAAAAATCACACATTTTAATAAGGAAATGTGAGAGGGAGGCACTGAGGTCCTGCCAGCAGGAACACCGGCGGAGGGGCAGAGCCCGGGCTGCCTCAGGCCTCGGCCGCTGCCAAGCCCAGGATCTTCTTGACGTAGTTCTGCACGTTGACGTGGAGCTGCGGGGCCGTGGCAGAGAAGGTCTCCATGGCCAGGGCCCGCGTGGCCTCGGAGCCGCCCCACATGGCGCGGTACAGCGGCAGCGTGTACTTCTGCTTGCCCTGCGGGGACAGCGCAGTGACAGCCCCGGCCCCGCCCCGCCGGCGGGGACACTCCCCGTTCCCCTGCTCTGCTCTTGGCGAGGCACAGAGCGCACGGCAAGTGGCACAGGGTGGGGAACGTTGCCGTGGGCAGCCCTTGGCACCGCAGCACCTGGAGAGGGGAGAGCACCTGAACCTTGGAGAAGGAGCAGACCCTGAGAAGCTCATGAAGTTCAGCAAGGCTAAGTGCAGGGTCCTGCACCTGGGTCAGGACAGGATGGATGGCGGGATGGAGAGCAGCCCTTCAGAGAAGGACTTGGGTGACAAATTGAGTGTGACCTGGCCATGTGCTCTCCCAGCCTGGAAAGCCGGCTGTGTCCTGGGCTCATTCCCAGCAGCAGGTGAGGGGGAATTTCTGCCCTCTCATAATACCCCAACACTGGAGCACTGCATCCAGATCTGGAGCTTCCAGCACAAGACACACATGGACAGAGCAGGTCCAGAGGGGTCCATGGAGCTGCTCCAGGGCTGGAGCCCCTCTGCTCTGGGGCCAGGCTGGGAGAGCTGGGGGTGCTCACCTGGAGAAGAGAAGGCTCCAGGGAAACCTTAGAGCCCCTTCCAGTGCCAAGAGATCTGGAGAGGGACTTTGGAGTGACAGGACAAGGGGGAATGGCTTCCCACTGCCAGAGGGCAGGGTTAGATGGGATATTGGGAAGGAATTCTTCCCTGTGAGATTGGTGAGACCCTGGCACAGCCCTGGAAGTGTCCAAGGCCAGGCTGGATGGGGCTTGGAGCAACCTGGTCTAGTAGAAGGTGTCCCTGCCCATGGCACAGGGTGGAATAAGATGAACTTTAAGGTCCCTTCTAACCCAAACCATCCTGTGGGACTATCAAAAGTGAGAGCCAACCCCTGTCTCTCTGGCACTGAAAGCCCTGTGCCCTTCTCTCCCCCCTGGCAAGCTGCTGGGCACTGCCACCAGTGCCCAGGGACAAACCTGGCTGTGCAGGAAGTCCTTGACTTTGCTGTACTCAGCCTCCAGGTTGTTCTTGAGGACAATCTGGCACCAGCGCAGCCGCAGCTCAGCGTTCTGAGCCTTGGAGATCTTGGGGTACATCTTGCTCAGCCTTTTCACATTTCCTGTGAGAGGGGTGCGTCACCATCCCCCAGGGAGCTCTGACCCAGCTCCCAACCCCTGCTCCCAGGGAACCCTGTCAGTCCATCCCAGCTGTGCTGCAAATTCTCTGGCATTCTCCCAGCCTCGAGTCAGCCCTGGCCCCTGCCCAAGTGCCCCCCACCCCCAGCTCTGGAGCACCCCAGGCTCTTGCTGGCCCTGGGCAGGACGGTGCCCTTGTTGGGCCTCCCAGGCTGGGCAGCCCTGCAGGGCCACGTGCTGGTGCCTTGGGGTGCCAGCACAAAGTGGGGGGAGATTCCTCAGCAAAGAGGGCAAGGAGAGTTGCAGTGACATGGGGACACAGCCCAGCAGAGCCAGCCTGGGGACAGCAGGACTGCACATGTCCCCATAAATCCAGGGACATGCTTCCCCTGGCTCTCCATCCTCCACCACACCGAGGCCTCTCTGGAACCAGAGCAGAGCAGTTGGAGAGGGGCTGATGGCCACACACCCGAGTGTCCCCACAGTGTGCCCTCTGGGTGCACTTGGGCACATCATCCTGTGTCTCCTCTGGGCACCAGAGCCCTGGGAGTGCCCTGGCACTCACCTTCAGGCAGGGGGGACTTCTGCAGGACCTGATCCAGGAAATAGACCAGCTGGTACGTCCTCCAGCCCATGATGTCCACGGCCTCGATTGCCTCCATGTTCAGGCTGTCGGCTGCCCAGAGCTCTGCCAGCTCCTCCGCCGGCCTCATCAGCTGCTGCCCCGGGGACAGGTCAGGCAGGTAGGGCGGCCAGCCCGGCGTGTTCAGCCAGCGGTCAAATTCAAACCCTGCAGCGAGGCAGGATGGAGAGCTGGGAACAGAGCCCTGAGCCCCCACCAGCTGCTGCTGCCCAGAGCCTCCCACCTTCTCCCAGTGCCACCAAACCTGCCCGAGCACGGTGACCACCACAAACTAATGGGGTGAGGCCATCAGACACATGGGCTCAGGGTGTGCTTGTGGGTATCAGCCCCAGCACCACCAGCTCCAGCATAGAAAGTTCCTGCCAAGCCTGGATCTCCAGCAAGGCTGGGCCAAGCCCAGAGTGCTGGCTGGACCTGATCCCAGTGCTCACCAGACTCACCAGGCTGAGTCACAGACACCCCATGAAACAGCACCCTAGTGCAAAGCAGGGACTGGGTTTGAATGGAAAAAAATCAGGCTGAGCTGGCACGTGCCCAAGCCTGGGCCTGATCCCAGCTGGCCAGTGCCACCCGTGCCTGCTCCGACAGAGCCGGGCTGGCAGCAGCAGCATCTCCAGTAAAACACACAAAGGAATGTGCAAAGGCTCTGGGGGACATGGGCTGCTCTGACACCCACAGGAGCAGGGCTGAGAAGGGGCAGCTCCTATTCCCTGGCCAGGATGGTGCTGTGCTGACCTGGGATGGAGTCCACGCCTTTCTCCTTCAGCTCTGGGAAGTACTCCAGGAAGAACCCGAGGGTGTCGTCTGCAGTGATGCTCTGGAACTTGAAGCGGTTCACGTAGGCCTGTGGGGACAGATGGGGCTGATGCCAGACACTGTCACCCAGCAGTGCTGCCCAGGCCTCTGTTTGCTCCACCTCATGGGGGAACCCATTCTAGCCACTGTTCCCTCCAGGGGCTCCCAGCCCCCTGCATCCCCAGGGATACCCCTCAACATTCCCAGCACCTGCTGCAAGCATAAGGCGAGGCTCTGCCTTCATCTTATTCCCCTATTCACATTCCCATTTCCCACCTCTTCTTCCTCTCCCCAGCCACCCTCTCAGCCTGTCCTTCCCAGGCTCCTGCTGTGCCCTGGCCTCCTGCCGTGGCATTTTGATTTTACAGCTCACACCCACCTGGAGGAAGGCATCAAACTTGCTCTGGTTGCCCACAAGATGGGCCAAGTAGCTAACGAAGCAGTACCCCTTCTCATAGGGTGTTTCATTGTATGTGTCATCTGGATTGACACCTAGAAAAAGGTAAAACCATCAGAAATCCTCTGTTTTGCCCAGCTGCAAAACAACACAGCCCTCACATGCAGCAAGATTCCCCCATCAGTGCTGGGTGCAGCCTATCCCATCCCTCCTGCAGCCATCGTTTCTCCCAGGTCCCATCACCCGTGCTGGTGTTACTGCCAGCCATGGAACAGGCTGGTCCCCAGCCCACCTATCCTTATCCCGCTCCCCCAGAGCCCAGGGGCACCCAGGGACACTCGGGGACACTGACCTGGCTCAATCACCACCCGCAGCTTGTTGAGGGGATGGTCCTCCCCGGTGGCGTCCATGTGCTGGCGCAGGAGGGCCCTTCCCGTGGCAGCCTCCAGGCAGGTGTAGGGCAAACCTGGGCAGAGACAAGCGGAGGCATTCGGGGAGCCTGGCCAGACCCCTGCGCACTGCGGGCACAGCGGGCGCTGCGGCGGGAGAGGAACAGCATCAGTGCACGAGCTGGGAGAGCAGGAAACCCACACACGAGGAGCTGGGATGGCAGAGCTGCAGGGGGGCACGTGGGGCAACCCAGCCCCAGGCAGGGAGAGATTTTTTGAGCCACTTAAATTCATGTGGATACAGCAAATTGTGCCAGGAGAGCACAAGCTTCTGGACAGGACTGTGCGTCCAGCGGGGAGCTAAGGACAGCTGGTATCAGCTCCACATGGGAGCTGCAGGAGGATGAGGAAGGTGAGGCGAGGACACAGCGTCCACATTCCTGGCAGGGGTTGCAGGGAACTGTCCATCTCAGAGCAAAGGCTACCAGAAATCACAGACAATAAAGATCATCTTGCTCCACCCTCTGCCATGGGCAGGGAGATTCCACTAGACCAGGTGGCTCCAAGCCCCTTCCAACCTGGCCTTGGACACTTCCAGGGATGGGGCAGCCAAAGCTTCTCTGGGCCACCTGTGCCAGTGCCTTCCCAAACTCCCAATATCTAATCCAAACCTACTCTTTTTCAGTTTACAGGGCCTTGCAGCTGCTGCCCTTCACCTGTTCTGAGATGTAGCACAGGCTCCATCCCCAGGGGCACTCGCAGGGATGCCCTGGGCTGGGGGACAGACCCCAGACCCCCAGGGCTCAGCACCCCCCAGGCAGGCAGGGCCACGCACCGTAGACCTCGGTGGAGATGCGCCTCTGGGCGTACATGGTGAAGCCCTCGTTGAGCCAGAACTCGCCCCACGTGGCGTTGGTGACCAAGTTGCCAAACCAGCTGTGGGAGATCTCGTGGATGATGACGTCCACCAAGGAGCGGTCCCCGGCCAGCAGGCACGGCGTGACGAAGGTGAGGCAGGGGTTCTCCATGCCACCGAAGGGGAAGGAGGGCGGCATGAACAGGATGTCGTACCTGCCAGGGAAGGCTGCGCTCAGACCCTGCTCCTCCTGAAAACGGGGCTGGGGACAGAAGGAAACTTCTCCCTGTCCTGGAGGAACCAGATCCTTCAGGAACCTTCCAGCCATACCTGCCCCAAACATAAGGTCCAAAGAGTTTCTCTCCAACCACCAGGAACTCCTCAATCACCCCATCGTACTCCTTCTTGGCAGCCTCGATCAGGCAGGGCTCGGCCCAGACACGGCTCCTGCCAAGGGCAGAGAAGAGGAAGTTTAACCATTAAGGGACTTTCACCTTGTTGCTCCATCAGACAGAAATTGCACAGGATTATTCCAAAGAAAAATAAAACCCTGCTGATAAAGGCATCTAAAGAGGCCAATAGTGCAAACTGCTGTCATTTCTTTCCTTGTCTGAATGTCAAAGGGCTTTTGAATGGCTGCAGTGGCAGCCAAGAACTCAAGAAAGCACCAGCCTGTGAGGAGATGTGGGATCCTCCACACATGGGACCCACTGCCCTCATTCATGTGCAGGGACCTTCCTGAAGGTGAGGAGACACAGCATCAAGGCTCCTTTTCAAGCTCCAGTTTGAGAAGGACCTTCATCCCATCTGGAGACACAAGTAAATCTAATTTTCATCATTAGTCTACTCCTAGGAACAACCATCACTGTCTCAAGTAACCACTGAATTATAGCCTGGACTGGCCTTGAGATCAACACACTCACCATTCTCCCACTGATCTCAAAATCCCATCACCCACGAGCCACTGAAGCTGCCACTGGGACTGACTGTGCCATGTGTCTCTGCTCTCCAGAGCCCCGTGGAGCAGGGAGAAGCAGAAAGTGGCTGCCACAGGAGCTTCACTGCGCAGCTGCCACAGCTCTGGAGCCCTCCTGAGCCCCTTACCTTGGGCCAACATCAGCAGACACAATGTCCCCAACAACCAGAGCGATGAGGTAGGAGGGGATTGGCTGGGACATCTTGAATACAAAGGTGTTGTCCTTCTGCTTCTCCCAGCTCGTGGCACTCATCACAGCCGTGAAGCCCTCGGGGACCTGACCATGGGGACAGAGCCACCCATTAGATTCGCAGCACACACAGTGGCAGGCCAGCTAAGCAGCTGGGACACCACAGTGTCTGATGGCAAATGTGTCCCAGCCTGAAGGTGCCAGGGCCAGGGGCACTGCAGGCTTTGGGGAGCAGAGCAGGGAGACCCCGTGCTCCCACTCAGCTGCATCCCTGCAATGCTGGAGTACCTGGAGCTGCCCCAGGTGCCCCTGGAGCTACCAGGAGATAAGAAAATGCTGGAGCTGCAGGTGTGGAAGGGCAGAGGATGCAGATCCCTCAGCCGCTGACTCCCCTCCCAGTTCTTGCACAACAACTCATTTTTCCTGTTCCCAAGCCAGTGTAGAACCCACGGCAAATCCACCAGCCTGGGCTGAGCCCAGGGACACTGATCCAGTGTGCCCAAGCCCAAGCAGGGGGTGAGCCCCGTGGTGCACAGGGAATACAGAGCTCACACCAGAGCTCAGCCCATCCCACGCTCACCCTGTGGCACCAGAGGGGCTCTGCCCTGGGAGAGCAAAATAAATCAATCCTGGCATCACCAGCTGATGCCACCACACGCCATTGGCACTGGATGGTGTCACACCATGAGACATTCCCCTCGCCCACAGCAGGATGGCACATGTGGCAGTGTCACCACATGCCCACACAGACAAGGGGGGATCTGGATTTAGTGCCATCTTTGGGCAACAGCAGCTGCTCCTTCCTGGAAGTCTGGCAGCCCCAGAACTGCCACCAGGACCCAGCATGGCCCAGCTGTTTTCCCCCAGACTCAGCCCCTCCTGCTACAGGTGCCAGGAGCTCTGGGCAGCACAGCCAGGCCAGCACATGCACCCACTCCTGGGCACCAGCACTGCAACTGGGGAGAGGCAGCAGCACCCTGGGGCTGCTTGTCTCCATCCAAAAGGGCATCTAAGAGAAAAACAGCACAAGGACAGGTGAGTGATTTCTCAGCTGGGGCCTGAGGAGTTGGGTTTGAAGCAGTGTCCCTGCTGTGATGCCCCAGGGCTTTGGCACATTCCCTGCAAGGGACCCCACAGCTCAGAGCAGTTTAAGCTGGAAGGGACATTAAAGATCATCTTGTCTCACCCCCTGCCATGGGCAGGGACACCTTCCACTCTCCCAGGCTGCCCCAAGCCCCGTCCAACCTGGCCTTGGACACTTCCAGGGGTCCAGGGGGAGCCACAGCTGCCCTGGGCACCCTGTGCCAGGGCCTGCCCACCCTCACAGCCAAGAATTCCTTCCCAATATCCCATCTAACCCTGCCCCCTGGCAGTGGGAAACTATTCCCCCTTGTCGTGGCACTTGGATCCTTGTCCCAAGTCCTTCAGCTCTCCTGGAGCCCCTTTAGGCACTGAAGGGGGCTCTTGGGTCTCCTCAGAGCCTTCTCTTCTGCAGCTGAACAGCCTGGCTGTCAGGAGGCTGAAATCCCAGCTCTCCCAGCCTGGCTCCACAGCAGAGGTGCTCCAGCCCTTGGATCATCTCCATGGCCTCCTTTGGACTTTCTTCCCCAGCAAACTTTGCACTCATGGAGGGTTTTGCTGCTGCTGGGTGTCAGGGAAGGGCCGGGGCAGCTCCTGGGGCTTCGCTTACCTTCACAGTGGCTGAATAGGTGAACTTGACTGAGGGGGTGTCGAAGCAGGGGAAGAAGGACCTGTTGAGCACAGCCTGGCCCTGGGTGTACATGTAGGGCTTCTGCTTCCCCGCCGTCTGCTCAGGGGACAGCCAGCACACCTGGGGGGGACCAAAACCCCAGTGAGGGGCAGCTCGACCACAGCTGCTCCCTGTGGAGGGAGCTGGGAAGGGGCTCCTCACCCAGGGGTGCTCTGCCCACTCCAGTCCTGGTGTCCCCTGGACCATTCCCCAGCTCCCCCCGGGTCTGGCGGCCCCCAGTCCACACCCAGTGTACTCCCGGTCCTTGTGGGCCTGGGTGTCCCACCGGGCTCAGTGTCCCTTCCATCCAACCCATCACCTGTTGGGCTCGGTATCTCCTCGCCCCACCCTGCTCACCCCGGGCCCAGTGCTCCCCCGTGTCCCCTTGCTCACCCCGGGCCCGGTGTTCCCCCGGTGTCCCCTTGCCCTCTCTAGGCCCGGTGCTCCCCAGTGTCCCCTTGCTCACCCCGGGCCCGGTGTTCCCCCGGTGTCCCCTTGCCCTCTCTAGGCCCGGTGCTCCCCAGTGTCCCCCTGCTCACCCCGGGCCCGGTGTTCCCCCTGCTCTCTCTGGGCCCGGTGCTCCCCAGCACCTCCCTGCTCACCCCGGGCGCGGTGTCCCCAGTGAACTCCCACCCCCCGGGCCCGGTGTCCCCCGGTGTCCCCGCGCTCACCCCGGGCCCCTCGCCCGCCTCGTAGTCGATGAGGAGGGTGAGCAGCTGCCCGGCGCGGGGGGCCTGGGGCAGGGCGATGTGCAGGGCGCTGCCATAGCTGGCGAAGGGCCGGCTCTCTACGGGCAGCGCCTGCCCGGCCGCGTCCCCGGGCCCGCCCGGCGGCGGCAGGAGCGCGGCGCGGCTCACGGCCAGCGCGGGGTGCGCGTCCAGCCGCAGCTCCGCGCCGCCCGCGCCGTCCCGCTCGCAGCGCAGCTCCAGCCGCGCCCGCCCCTGGAGCCGCCCCGCGCCCGCGGCCGCGAAGGACACGCGCAGGTCCAGGTGCAGGTGCCGCAGCGACCACGGGCCCGCGCTGCTGGCAGAGGCCGCGTCCCGCACCGGGGCCGGGCCCGCACCGCGGCCACATCCTGCGCCGGGGCCGCCATCGCCGCGCCGGGACCGCGCCGGGGCGGGGCCGGGGGCGGGGGGCCGGGGCGGGGCCGGAGGGCGGGGAATGGAGGGGCGGGGAATCCGCGGAGCGGGGATGGAGAGGACCCCGGGGGGGATCCATGGAGGGGGGATGGAGGGAACCCATCCATGGGTGGGGGATGGAGGGGACCCAGGGGGAGTTCTCTCGGGGTTCCACGGGTGGTGAATGGAGAGAAATCTATGGGTGGGATCCATCGGGGATCCGTGGGTGGGGATGGAGGGGACCCATGGTGGGACTCATGGGTGGGGAATGGAGGGGATTCATCCATGGGTGGGGGATGGAGGGGACCCCCGATGGGTGGGAATTGGAGGGGACTCATGGGGGGATTCCCTTGGGGTTCCATGGGTGGGGGATGGAGAGAAATCTATGGGTGGGATCCATCGAGGATCCATGGGTGGGGATGGAGGGACATCTATAGGGTGGATCCATGGGTGGGGGATCCATGAGGGGGGATGGAGGGGACATGGGGTGGGATCCATGCTACAGGGATGTAGTGGGATCTATGAAGGACCTATGGGTCTTCCAGAGAGAATTCAGGAGAAGGGGGGAATCTATGGGTTGGGCAGAATCGAGCGATGTCTGGGGGAAATTGGGATGGGAGGAATTCATTAGGGCAAGGAATCTAGGAGGATCTATGGGTGGGGATCCATGGGGGGGCCGGGGAGGGCAGCAAAATTCAGAGGCTGGGAATCCATGGATCAAGGGAATTCATGGTGGGGCACCCCTGGACAGGGGGGTCCATAGGGATCCAAAATAGGATCCTTTGCCGGGTTCGTGTCGGGCTCCACAGAGAGAGGATGGGAAGGGGGCACCCAGCACAGGGGTCCGTGAGAAGATCCAGGGGGACCTCGAGGAAGGATATAGATACAGCTCCGGGGGAGGCAGGTGTGTCCGGGTGTGGGGGATCCATGTGGGATCCGGGGAAATATAGGGGCACCCAGAGGGGGTCAGGATCCATGGGGAGGAGATCCAGAGCTGGGGATCAGGTGGGGCAAGATCCAGCAAGGGAATCAGGGAGGGACAGAGGGAAAATCCATGGCGGGGGACCCGGCGAAGAGGGGGGTGGGGGTGGATGGGGCCGGGATCCATAAGAAATTTGCTGGGGGGTCCATGGGGGACAATGTCAGGATCCATGGGGAGGAGATCGAGGGATGACCCACCGGGGGGGCTCGTGGGGACATCCAGGGAGACTCGAGGAGGGATGCCGAGAGGGATCCGTGGGGGATCCACGGGGTCAGGGCAGCCATGTGGGATCCATGAGAAATCCGAGGAGGGGGTGTCCCGGGGGGAACTGGGGGCTCCACGGGCTTTCCCCGGCTCAGGCTCCGTTGCCGGTTCCAGGCGCCGCGTCTCGGCAGCCGAGCGGCCCCGGGGGCAGCGGGGATCGGGCGGGACCTCCCCCAGGACCGAGCGGGGCACGGGCGGCCCCGCACCTGCCTCTCCGGGTCGGGGCCGGGGGCCGGGGCGGGCACCCCGGGCGGCCGGAGCGGCGGGGCCGGGCCCGGGCCTGCGCGACTCCTCCCCCGGCCGCCGGCCCGGCCCGCGCGGGTCCCCGGCCGCGCTGTCACTCCGCCACCGGCGGCGGCTGCGGGCGCTGCCGGCGGGGCCGCGCGGGACGGGGCAGCGAGCGGTGAGCGGGGCACCGGGGGGACTGGGGCACACGGGACACGCCGCTGGGAGCGGGGGTGTGCGGACATCCTGCGTGGCCCTGGAAGGCAGGGACAGCCCGGTGGAGACCGGCTCTGGTGCGGAACACCCCGGCGGGACTGGCGGTGACGGTCGGGGACACAGCGGCTGGGTCATCCTGCGGGGATCGGCGCTGACAGAGGGGACAGCGGGGGTGAAGGGGGACACCCCATCGGGGACTGGCTGGCCACGGTGAGGGCGGCAGATGATGGGGAACACCCTGCTGAGGACCGAGGTGATGGGGTCGTGCTGCGGGGAACAGCGGTGACACGAGAGATGCTGGCAGAGACCGAGGAGCTGTCGGGGTGGCACAGCCTGACACTCGGGGCAGCCCCCGCGTCCCCAATCCTGTGCCCCATGATGTCCCCACCTCTCCACAGAGACCCTGTTTCAGCAGTGGGAGCTACAGTGTGACCAGGCTGGCAAATTCCCGTGTCCCCTGGACACCCCCAATTCCTGTCCCCGGCAGAGGGGGACTGCAGGAGGACGCTGTGGTGCCTCCCCAGTTCAGTCCTGGGGAGCACAAAATGGCCAGCAAAGGGTGATGGGGGAAACTGAAGCATGGGGGCTGTTGAAAATGTGTGTCCTGCTGCCCCACATCTCCTTTCCATGGGCAGAGCAGGTCGGCACTGGCAGGTCATGGTGTCTGCCCTCATTTTTGACATGGGAAGGTGCTTCTGGGCTGTAGGCATCCATGGGTGCTTCCCATGGGGATCCTCCAGCACCCGGGGTGAAGCAGCCATCCCCACACTGCTTGGAGCTGGGAGTGTTGCAGCCAAACCGGGATGGCACAGGACAGAGGGAAAACTTTGGGATGACTTCATCTCAGGCCGTGCCCCTTGAGACACGGAGGTGCCGTCACCCCGTGGAGGGAAGCAGTGAAGACCCGCCGAGTGCCGGGAGAACTCTTTTCCCGGATTTCACCTAGGAAAAAAACAACTGGGAGGGGAGCCAGGGAGTCTGGGTGTGCCGGGATGCCAGGCCCGCAGCCGGCCCTGCTGCACGCCCGCGACTGCCCAGAGCGGGCGAGACCCCGTGCGGGCAGGGCTTGCCCGTGGGTTTTTGGGGCGCTGCGTTCCCCGAGGCTTTGCCACGGCTGCCGTGCCATCCCCCGGTGCCAGAGAGGGTCCATGTGCTCCCAAGGGGGTGACAGGCATGGGGAGCTCCCTGCTCCCCGCAGCAGCGTGTGTTGGTGTCTGTGTTGTTGCGAGGAGGGGCTGGACCCCCCCAGTTTCGCAGCCGGGGGAGCTGAGTCAGGAAATCCCGGCTGGCCCGGCCGGATCCCGGCTGAGTCATTTGGCGGCGCTGAGTAAGGGCCCGTGCCGGGGGTGCGGGGCTCCCGCGCCCGGGATGGGGGAGCAGGGGCTGCCCGCACACGCCCCGCAGTGCCCCGGCCCTGGCCTCGGGTACTGCCAGCCCCACCAGCGCCGTGCCTCAGTTTCCCCCCGACATTTTCGTAGGACTGGATGAGACAGAAGGCTCCTGAGATGTGGACATGTCACACATCCCGGCACGGAGCTGGCTCTGAGAGGCCAGGGAGAGGTTGGGATGGGGACTCTGGGAGTGGGTGAGCTCTGGTGCTCACTGGGAGGAGAATGGTATCCCCAAGGCAGGATTTGGGATCCTCCTTCCAGTAAGGGGGGTCTCCAGTCTCAGTGCGTTGAGAGGGGGGTGGCATTGAGGAGAGGAATGGGGGTGAAGAAAAGATGGGGATGACAACTGGGATGGGAAATAAAATTGGAATGGGGACAGGGATGGGGATAGGGAAGGGGTGGGGATGAGATGACATATGAGGTGAGATGATGAGATGAGATATGAGATGTGTTGGGGGTGGGATGAGGATAGGGATGGGGTGGAGATAGGGACAGGATGGGATGGGATGGGGGTGAGGACGAGAATAGGATGGGGACAGGGATGAAGCTGACAGGGCTGGAGCAGAGTTTGGGGTGCATGTGGGGACGTGGAGGGAATCAGGCTGGCCCTACTGGCAGCAGGATGTAAATAACCTGCCAGGACACGAGGTTTTTTCCTGCTGCCCCCCCATGCAGCCCCACGGACAGGAAAAAGGTGTTTCCGGCTGCGGATGGGAGCGGGGCCCAGGCCTGGAGCGGGGTGTGGGGCCTGGGCCACGGACGGGGGGATCAGGGGACCCCCTCGGGCTGGATTTTGGGGTGCAGCCACTGATCCCGTGGCTGGTGGGACCCCTGACTTCAGTGGGGCCACTGCAGCCCCCTGGGCCCTGGCCGGGCTGGTGGCAGGAGCTCAGTGCAGGCTGGCACCGCTGTGCAGATAGGACGTGGTGCCACCAGGCTGGGGCACCCTGTCCTGTCCCCAGTGCCACCAACTGGGCAGCCACCCTGGGGACATGTTCCTCCTTTCTGCCTGGAGCAGGGTGCATGTGCAGCTGGAGGGGGCCCTGTGGGAGCAGTGTCTGTCCTTGCCCATGACCCGTGCAGAGCCACTCCTGCTCACTGCCCATGTCCCCTCACCTGCCTGTGCTCCCTGGGGAGGTCTGGAATGCTCCACCAACAAAATGCCTGGTCACCAGCCTGGGCTGGGACATCAGTCTGGAATGGGGACACCAGGATGGGATTGGGACATCACTATTGGGTGGAAGTCTTCAGCATTTGTTCCCACCACCCTGTGACCCCCCCTTCACTTTGCTCCCACCCCTGGCAAATTGCTGCTGGCAAATGGGTGACAGTTCCCCCTCACCTGTCTGGGGCATCCATTTAGTGGCAGCCAGGGCAGGTACAGCACCCTCTGTCCTCCCACAGCCCTTTGTGCCCTGTGGAGTGGGAAAAACAGCAGTGACAGGGAGGGAGCAGCTGGGACCACACTGCCTCTGCCCTGTGTGTCCCCAGGATGTCTCATCTCATGTCACTAGCCTGTCCTGGCTGGGCAGGATCAGTCCCCAAGCCCTAACCAAGGAGTGCCAGTCCCAGGAGTGCTCTGCAGGGACCCAGGACCTGCTGGGGCAGTCAGTGGCACTGGTGGTGATGAGGCTGGTGGCAGTGCATAGGGAAACTGAGGCCCAGGCTGCAGGCAGGTGGCACATTGCCAACACCTCGGGAGCTCCTCGAATGCTCCAGGCGACAGATCAGCCACCAACTTGTCCCAGCAGGCTCTGGTGGCTTCCCTGGTGCATTTGCTGGCACAGCCTGAGTCTTGCTCATTAGCAAGTGACCTGTAATGAGCTTTGCTGAGTTGTGCTGCAGGGTCTGGGCAGTGCTGTGGACATTGGGCACTGCTGTGGATTGAGTGCCTGGATCAGGAGACGCTTGTTGGGAGAGGGGCTGGAGGTTGCCCTGGCATGTGGCACCCGTGACCACCATCACAGGAAGTGACAATAATTGGGGAGAGCAGGATTTTCGTTAACCAGGGTGGGGGGAGCTCCTGGATGAGCAGCCCAGGGAGGGTTTGCAGCTCTGCTCTGTCCCCGGAGGTCCTGGTGGGTGGGAGCTGGGCTGAGGCTGTGTCTGGCTGTGGGATTTGGTCCCCCTGCACTTCTCTGAGCTTGTCTGGTCCCATCCCGGCCCCAAATCACCAGTGGCACCATCGCTGCCTTCGGGATTTTTATGGGGGGCTCCAGGTCACCCCATCTCGGTGCCGGCCTGCCGTGAGTTTCACTGTGGGATCACATCCTGCGAGTTCCCTTCCACGAGGGCTCAGCAGCCGGTGGTGGTGCCACCCTGCCCCTGGCCTGCTGCCACCCTGCCGGCCCTGGGGAGCGGAGCATGCGGAGGGAGCAGGCGGGGACGAGCCCCCCGTGCCCGGGGCCGGCTGGGGCAGTGGGATGCTGCCCTGGCATCCTCTTACCGCCCCCCGGAGCGGGGAATGGGGCGCCGGGGGTCTCAGCTGTGCTGCGGGTTTGGAGCGGGAGCCGGCGCTCGAGTAACGCATCCCCCTGTTTGCCCAGTTCCCTGGATCCCCTGCTCCCATGGAGGAGCGGAGGTGGGAGCTGGGGGAGCTGGGTTCGTGCTCGTTCTCCGTTCTCATCCTCACATCACATTCGAGGCCCGTGCGGATGCGGCCGGGCGGCGCCGCCTCCGGCAGCGGAAACTCCCCCTGGGCAGGGCAGGGCGCTCAGTCACGATTCTCCTCCATCCCTGCTCCCCCGCCTTCTCTCCTCGCCCCTCTGGGCTCGGCAGCCCCTCCTCGCTCCCTGCCGGGACGTCCGTACCGGGGATGTGCAGTGCGGGGTGGGCGAGGGAAGGCAGGAGTGCGGCCATCCTCGCACGGGCAGGCAGGATGCCAAAGGGACGCTTGAGGGGTACTGAAGGGGTGCTTGAGGGGTACTGAAGGATGCTTGAGGGATACTGAAGGATGCTTGAGGGATACTGAAGGGACGCTTGAGGGGTACTGAAGGGATGCTTGAGGGGTACTGAAGGATGCTTGAGGGATACTGAAGGATGCTTGAGGGGTACTGAAGGGGTGCTTGAGGGGTACTGAAGGGGTGCTTGAGGGATGCTTGGGCTCCCCTCTAGGAAACTCAGGCAGCCTTCAGATGTGATGGCCTCATGCTGGCTCTGCTGGCTGCATCCTTCGGAGGGAGGAGGTTTAATTTTAGGTGTAAGAGGGTCGTGGAACTAGAGCCTGTGCTGGGCTGGTGAGGGGTATTGGGGCCAGGCATTGCCAGCCCCTGACAACCTCTTCCAGCCTCATCTATGAAGTGACAGTACTCAACTCCCTTGGGATGTTGGCATCATGAACACACTTGGAATTGTTCTGATAAACCCTGGGGATGTGGATCCCTCTGGAGTGGTGACTGTTGCAACACACACACACACACACACACACCCACACACACACACACACACACACACCCACCCCCGGAGCCAGCAGGGAGGTGTTTGCCAGCAGCCACTGTGGATTTACAGCTTACTGGAAAATCCACTCATCCCATTAAGGGCTCCCTGTGGCTTTTGCTTTCCATTGCAAATACCTGGTTATCCCTAGGGAAACCCCCTTTGGTGCCAGTGGGTGTGTGGGGCTCCCAGGGCAAACCCCACAGAAGAGTCCAGGCTGTGAGAGCAGCTTCGTTTATTACAGGACGGATCAGGGGAGACCTGTCTCACTTGGCCAGGTAAGACCAGACAGGGCAGTTTAGCTCATGGTAGGAATGGTCTGTGATGGGAATGGCCCATACTGGGGCAGGGATTGAGGGGGTCAGTCTGGAATCAGATCCATGGGTTGACTTTCATTCACTCAGTTCTTCACCCAAAGTAGGTTCAGCATCTAAAACCACCCCAATGTGGAGCTTGGCTGTGATGGTGGCACATCCTCAGCTCTGTGTCTCTGGTCTTGGGGCTTAATCTCCCACTTGGCTGGCACACCCTGTTGGTGTGTCCCTAGAGATAACCATCCCATGTTCCCAGTGGCATTTTTGAATCCCTCACCTGCTTTAGGGGGGGAATGCATTTTGGGTACCTCCATGACTCTGCTCTGCCTGCTGTGTGTTGAGAGAGCCGAGTGTTGAAAGGAGCAGTCAGGCATTGAGGGTCTCACCAGGGAGCACTGGGGGTGCTGGGGATGCACTGCCAGTGCCAGGATGGGGGGGGAAAGCCCAGCTGCCCCTTGACCATCCTGACCACCCAGAACTCACATATGCCTGCAAAGGTGACAGCATCTGCTGAGTTAATGTGTTTTGCAGCCCTGCTGTGCAGCTGCCTCTCCCCGCCAGCCCAGCAGCCAAGCCAAAATCCATCAGGGCCTTCCAGGTTTCATGGGCCGAGGACTGGGGGGGCCGTTTCCGCACAGCGACGGTGAACGCAGACACCGCGACATCTGGTCTTGCTCAACATTCTCAGGAGCAAAGGGCCAGGTGTGTGATGATGCAGGAGCACAGGGCTGAATAAAAGATGCAACTGGTTCCGTGGAGTTTTGGCCCAGACAAGTTCAGCTGAATGTCACCAGAGCTGTGGGATGGCTCCTGGCCCAGGGCTTGATCCGGCACTGGGAGCTCCTTGTCCCCATGGCAGCGCTGAGGCTCTGGAAGGTTTGGGGTGGTGTTGGGAAGGTTTTGAAGCCCTCAGGACATGCAGCAGGAGGTGTTGTATTTTGGCTATGGTGCTGGATGCCAGAGGGACCCCAGGCTCTGTGGTGCCCAGTGGTGGCTCCTGTGCTGGAGGAGGCACCCGCAGGGCTACCGACGGCTTATGGCTGTTCTTGCCATACAGCACAGGAAGAGCAGGGGGCCGAGGAGAGTGGGAGAGCCTCAGGCACAACCCAGACCTTCCCAGGTGACCCTTCACTGCAGGGGTGTCTGGAGAGGGTTTGGTGAGGTGACAGCCCATGGAGGGACAGCCCATGGAGGGACAGCCCATGGAGGGACAGCCCAACCCTTTTCCCTGTGGGTGTTGGGGACACCGGGACATAACAGGCAGCGCTGCTGGGGACAGATGGCACCAGGCACCGGACAGATGGCTCCGTCCCAGACAGGCAGCCGAGGGGCCGGGAGGCCGGGGGCCTCCGGCGCTGGGCTGGTCCCTGGGGACTCCCTCTGCCGGCCCCCGGCTGGCGGCTGTGGCCCGAGGGGGACAGTGACACCACCGACAGTGGCCCGTGTGGCACCACCGGCCATAGGCGGTGCGGGCACTGCCGCCTCGGTGGGCACTGGGTTGGGGAGGGGACGGACACGGGCTCGTCCCGGGGGGGCTGCACCGGCTGGGGGAGGCGGTACCGGACCGAGGAGAATGACGCCGGCTCGGGGGGAAAGGGTGACATCTGCTCAGGGGGTGGCACCCGGCGGAGGGGAGGGTGACACCGGCTCGGGATGCGATAGCGGGTGGAGGTGGCACCGGCCGGGGCGGGGGGTGACACCGGCCCGGGGGGCGGTACCGGGGGGCGGTGCCGCAGGCGGAGCTGTCCAGCACCGGCGGCTCCTGAACGGCCGCAGCGCCGGGCCCGGGACGTCCCCGCTGCCCCCCGCCTCCGCCGGGCACTCCCCACACCCACCGGCCCAGGAGGAACCAGGGCTGTGAGAGACCGCGGTGGGCACGGGCTGGGGGAACACGCAGGGCCCGTGGCGAACCGGGCACCGCGTGGCCGGGATACCCCCGGGGAGAAGCCTTGGGCATGGACGACCCTTGCCCAGCCTTTCACACCGTCCCACCCCAGATCCTCCCACAGCCCCTTGCACAGACCCCGCACAGCCCCAGCCCCAGGCCATCCAGGATTTGTGCCGGGCACAGCTCAGTCCGAGCAGGGCTCGGTCTCCTGGGTACCCGCGTGTCGGGGACAGCGGCTGCTTCAGCAGGTCCAGCCCAGAGCTCAGCTTTGCTCAGAGCCGGTTTTATTGAAGTGGGTTAAGTGGCTAATGGGATTGCTACTGAGGGGCTTAGGCAGGGATTAGTGATGTGACTACGGGCTGGGCATCTCTGCAAGTGGTCAAAAAATGTGTGGATGTGGCACTTGGGGATGTGGTTTAGTGATGGGTACGGCAATGCTGGGTTGGCAGCTGGACTTGATCTTGGAGGGCTTTTCCAACCTGACAATTCTGTGATTTCTCTCTGATCTCTGCTTGGACAACAGCTGATTTCTGTCCTTCAATGCCTGCCCTCCCCATCTCCCAGCAGCTCCCAGAGCTCCCAGCATCGTGCTGGGGGGAACAGACATCCAGGACAGGCAGAGCTGGGTCTGGCTGCCCTCCACTTCCACCTGCCTGCCCATCCACTGGCTGCACCCAGGAGAAGAACCTGCCTGCGCCCAGCCCGACATTGCCCTCTGGAGGGGCAGGAGAGGGGAGCAGTGGCACCTCCCTGGAGAAGGACCCAGCCTGGTGCCCCGGTGACACGGGTGGTGGCAGTGTTCCAGGCAATGACACCGGCTGGTGGGCAGACCAGGTCCTGCCCGGGGCACGGGGGCTGGAGGGCTGGGCCTGGTGTCTGAATCAGCAGCTTGTTCTCCTCTGAAGGGCCCTTTCTGCCCCGGCTCCCTCTGTTTCTCTTTGGAAAGTTTTATGTTCCTTGTGTCACAAGGAGCCTTTTCTTTGTCGCCCTTCCCGAGCGTGCCAGGGAGAAGGCTGTGCTGGAGCATGGCCATCCCTGAATGCTGCTCAAGGCTGGATGCTGCACAGGGCTGCAAGGTGCAGGCAGCAGCCTTTGGGGGCAGCTGTTTCACAGCACCAGGACCTGTCCCTTGGCGGGGGCTCAGCTCCTCCTGTCTCTCACACCCTGGGGTTCACCCCTAGGCTGCCCCCTCCACCCTCATCCATAAAAAGGAAGGATGCTTTGCAGCCCCTGAGCTTCTCTGTGGGGACACCTGGCACAGTGCTGCAGCCCCTGGTGTTCCTGTGCTGCCAGTCCCAAGAGTGTCTCAAGGGTGTCCCAATTTACAGAGGTGCTCTGCATCCCAGCACACCCAGGAAAGGATCCATCCTCCCTCTTTCGTATTTATTAGCCTGGTTTCAGCTCTCTTACCCCTTCCAGAGGCTGTGTCAGGGTGGGGAAACAGGCACAGAACAGCAGCAAGATGCCAGCAGAGGCTGAAGGGTTGAACACATTTTCTGTCACTCAGTGTCCATGCTCAAACTCCTGCCAGATTTATCCTGGGATATAGGACAGCATGTCATCCCTGACAGGGATCTAAGTTGTGATAGGAGAGAAGCAAATTTTATCTCGCTCATAAAAGTCACCCTAAAATGCTACAAAATAAAGAGCAAAATGCTTGTAGAGCCATTCACTGTTCTCTTGGAAACATGGCTGCACCCCTCCAAGGCACAGAGGTGGAGCCAGGGGCTTCAGCCACTCAATGCAGCCCCCACAGGGCTGGAGGCTGTTCCCAGCTCGGCTCAGGTGATGGATGGCTCCAAAGCAGATCTGCTTCAGTGCTGGGAATGCTCCAGTGACCCGTCTAGGTCATGGAAACGGGGACATGAAAGGAGACCAGGCTCCAGGTCCCTGTTCATTTCTGGCTGCTAAAATCACACGTGTGAGATGGATTTGGACACGAGGCTGAGGAAGTAGTTCAAGCTCCAGGCACAACAGATGCCTCTTTGAAGGAGATGCCTTCAGGGATGTGCTGGCTTGTGTCTCTCCTGGGATGAAGGACACAGCTCAGCCAAGGCTTTTCCTTCAATGTGAACACTTGTAACTCTGTGTATGGCATCGTCCAAAGGGATCAAATACCACCTCACCTCTGGGGTTAAAAACTGAATTTCACCTCCAGACCTGAGCTCTGGAGGCCCCTGGAATGAGTATCCTCTGCTTGGCTGGGAGACAAACACCTCTGGCTGCCCAGGAGTCTCCACCCTGATGCCCAGGCACGGCTCTGCTGCCCACAGCACTGCTGTGGCTGCTCCAGAATATCCCCTTGTGCTGAAACACCTCGTGTGTGCCTGCTGCTTTCCACTACCATGGGACCCAGGGATCCCAAGCTGGTACCCAGGGGAGTGATTGGGCCAAAAACTCACCCAGCAGCTGGAAGTCCCCAAATTAAATCAGGTGCAAGTTCCCAGAGCTCACATTACCCAGAGGGGGAGCAGCAGCCTGTTCCTGAGAGCTGATCCTGGGCTGAAGGAGAAAGTTGTTTCCTTTTTGAGCTAATTGCAAAGGAGCTGCTGAGTCTATCTGGGTCAAGCCATGACCTGCTTTAGCCAGGCAGAGGCAGCAGGATGCCAGCGTGACACAGCATGACACAGGGTGACACAGTGTGACACAGCATGACATAGGGTGATACAGCATGATGGGGCACCTGTCCGCTCCCCTGCCATCATCCTGGGGCATGTGCCAGGGACACCCAGTCCTGGATAGGGTAAAATCAGTCTGGAGGCAAAGGAAGAATTCTTTGGGAACAAGGATGGGCTGAGTCTTTTCCAGGAATGGTTTTAGTTTGTGGTGATTGATGCTGGATGTGAAAGGGGCTTCTGGGCAAAGGAGTGGCTCCTCCTGGAGCTGCTGGGGGCAATAGGGACTTGGCAGGAGCTGCTTTGATTTATCCTTTTGATGGCATCCCCTGGTGTGGGACCCCAGCATGAGGGTGCAGCTGGTGTCACAGGCTGGGGGAGCGGGGCCACATCCCCCAGGAAGCCCATGGCATCTCTAGAGCAGGGTGAAGCCTGGGGAGGGGTCAGTAGTGCTGAACCAGGCACAGTGGAATCCTTGGAGGCAGCTGAGGTGTGTGTGGTGGGAAAAGGACTGCTCTGAGCCCGGCTGCCAGCAGGCATTGGCATCTCCTGAGAAGCCTCAACCCCATGAGCACAAGAGAAGGATTGATTTTCTTGTGGCCAGCGCGGCAGCTTTGGCTTCTGCTGCAGCTGTGGCATTGCTGGTGGGCTCAGAGGGGGAGAAATGGAAGTTGTGTCCACAAGAGAGAAATCCAGAGTGGCAAAGAAATCTACAAAACCTGGTCACAGCCCCGATGCCACATGCCCAGGGAGCAGGTAGGGCTGGAGAAGTGCTGCATGCTAGTGGTGCTCAGTGGGTGCTGGGGAAGGTAAGGACATAGCATAAATCCAGATAAAAATTTTGCTCCTAAGTTGGTTGAGGATGAGCTTGGGACAGATTTTACAAAGTGAGGGGCAGATGATCTCCTTCTGTGTTAGGAGAAAACCCACCAGAGCCAGCTGCTGGGCTGTAGGTGTTTGTGTGAGGGACCTTGGGGTGAAATGGGTGACTTGGAACTGGTGGTTTTATCATCCTTGCACGCATGGGAAGGAAGGTTCCCTTATCCTTGGAAGTGTCCAGGGCCAGGTTGGACAGGGCTTGAAACAACCTGGGATAGTGGAAGGTGTCCGTGCCCTGGCATGGGGTTGGAATGAGATGATGGTCTGTAAGGTCCCTTCCAGCCCAAACTGTTCTGTAGTTCTGGGAAGGTCAACTTTGTGTTTGCACAAGGTGTTTTGCAGCTCAAGGCTGTGAACTGCTGTCCACAGGCACAGCACTCTCGGGGCAGGGGCTGCCTTAAAGAGAGGGGCAAAAAGTGTAGAATTGGGGTTTGTAGGTGTGGGTTTTGGGGCACAGCCTGGGGACAGACAGGGGGACAGAGGGGAGCTACTCTCTGCTGATATTCACAGCTGGTTTGGGAACATTAAGCCCCAAAAATGAGCTGGTGTCCAGCTGGGTGCTGAGCCCTGGCCTCCCCACTCCCAGGAGTGACCTTTGTAGGTTTGGGAAATCTCACTGGCACAGGGACAGCCCTGCCTGGCTCCTGCTGCCCACATTGCAGCACCCTTGGGTGCGGGCTGGGGCCAGCACAGGCCCCACGCTGGGGCTCTGGTTGCCCCCTGAGCTGGGTCTGTGTGCCCACAGGAGTGCAGAGCCCTGTGCTCCATCCCACCTCCTGCAGTGACTCGAGGATGGATCTGAGGGTTCCAGAGCCCCCCGTGCCTGTCCCAGCACTGCCTCCCCCAGCTCTGCCGTGGCTCAGGGCCAGAGACAGCTCAGCCAGGATGTGGGGAGACATCCTCTGCAACATGCCAGTGTTTCAGAGGCTTCAGGGAGAGTAAGCCCAGAACTGTGTCAGTTCCTCTGCCTCTTAATCAAAATTGCCTTGGAAGGAGCTCTGTAGCTCCCAGCTGGTGCTGGAATTGTGTGATTCCTTGATCTCATCTGCTGCATCAGCCCTTCTCCCCGTGACCCACGGCTCCATGATCAAATGATCCAGCTCATGTGGGTCTGGAAAAAGGGAATTTCAGTGCTACCTGTGGCAGGGACATGGTCATCCCAGGGTGGGGAGAAGGGGGCCATGGTTTGGTCCTTGCAGACCCCCAGAAGCCTGGGGGCAGCAGGGTCAGGGCAGCTCAGGTTGGGGAAGAGGCAGAACAGGACAGTTTGGGACATTTTTGGACTCTGTTCATGTAATACCCTCTGCTGGGGAATGCAGTGGATGTAGGGCTGAGGCTGGGCTGCTGTGCCCATCGGGGTGAAGGAGCCCTCTCCCTGCACCCCCAGCTTCCCTGCAGCTCTGGAGAAGCTCTGTCTTGGCTGGGTGGTTTGAAAGAGGAGGTGTGTGTGGGGGTACCTGGAAGGCTGCATTCCCCAGCCCAGCAGGGACAGCCTCAGTGGGCTCCAGTACACCCTCCAATGCACTCACTGCACCCACACAGGTAGAGGAACCCTTACCATGGGTGGCCAGCCTGGAGCTGATGGTCCCCACAGAATGCTCTGGGACCCCAAAAAACTTCTCCTCCTCAGAGGTTTTTCTTCAAGGAGGCTGAGTGAAACCATGCTGGAGCAACCTGTGGAATGTGTGTCCTGGGAGATTTGTGGCACCTGGTGCCTGTGGGACCACAGCTCCACATCTTTCTAGAGATCATTTCTTCCTCTGGAGAAAACATTTTTCTTTGAGTTTTGAGATTTTTTCCTGAAGGGCTGCAGGTGAGATGGAGCTTTGTTCCACAGCTGGCTTCCTTGCTGAGCTCTGCTCTGCCTGCCTGGGCAGATCCTGTGGGCATGAGGAGTGATGAGCTTCTCCCTTCACTGTGACTGTGCTGTCACATCCCTGGTGCTGGTGGTGGCCAGGATGGCCCTGCTTGTGGGTGTTTTGGGTGGCATGAGACCACACCCTTATCACATGGAGAAAAACACCAAGGCAAGGGGGGGGACACAGGGCACTGTCTGAGGGGTGACATGAAAGTCACCATGGGGCAAGCAAGATGAGAGCAGGAGCAAGGAGAGATGTGGCAGGTGGCACCACGTGGGGGGACACTGGGGATGGAGGACACTCCAGTGTGGGGGTGGGACTCAGACACCAGTAGAGGGGGTCACAGAGCTGGTCCTCCTGCCTAGAAGAGCAGGAGGTGCTCTTAGGTGACAGGAGATTGTTTCAGGTGACAAGGAGTTGGTCTTAGATGACCAGGAGATGATTTTAGGTGGCCAGGGGATGGCCTCAGGTGTCTGGGAGGTGGTCTTGGGGACCAGGAAAAAGTTTTGAGTGGCCAAGAGGCCCCATCCTGCCTGTGGTGCAGCTCGAAGTGGTGAGGGTCTGTGCCCAAATGTCCTTGCTGCAGGGACCTCCCAGGGACACAGGGGTGGGGCTGCACAGGCTCCCTAGGGGGAGGACATCGCTTAGGCCCTGGTCCTGTGGATCCCTGTCAGGGGACATCGTGTGTGTCCTCACTCTGGGGTGTGGGGTGCAGTGGCCTTCTCCCAGGATGGGGACATTGAGCACCCATGGCCAGTGGGAACAAAGACCAAGGTCTGGTGCAGCTGAGGGGCTGTGGGTGCCCTCTCTGAGCTGGACTGTAACGAATCCTCCTCTTCCTCCACAGCCTTGCCAGCAGCTGCCTCACCAGGATGAAGGGGACAGCCAACATCAACTCCACTGGCCGCAGCCACTTCCAGTCTGCCATCCCAGTGCCCCGTGCCATAGCCCATGGCAAACTGCACCCCACAGCCCCCCTGAGCACCCCGGGGTCCCCTGTCCTCCACAGGGCTCTGTCCCCTCAGCCAGGGAAGCTGCCAGCCCCCGGTCCCAAGACTCTCAAGCCCAAAGCCACTGGCAAAGCTGCTGGCCACGAGCCGGCGGAGGGCAGGGAGGGAAGCCCCGGTGTCCCTGCTCAGGGAGGGCAGAAAGCCCCATCAAGACCCCTGGTGTCCCCTGGGAAATGGCCAGAGGCAGGGGGCAGTGGGAGGAGAGGGGCAGGCAGGGTGGGGGAGCTCACTGAGTTGTGCAAAGCTCCCCTGGCACAGGGCAGGGGTGGGGGGCGGCTGGGAGGGTCCCCTGGGAAGGGCAGGGGAACAGCCACAGCAGGGACAGAGAATGAGTCTCATGGTGGCTCACAGGGGAGGGACCCTGTGTTTGGGTCAGGGGCCATCACTTTCTCCTCAGGGCCCCCACACAGCCACCCCATCACTGCCACTGTGGCACCCTTCCAGTACCGGTGAGCCCCTGGGGATGGGGGAACATGGGGCTGGGGGTGCCTTGGGACATGGGGCTGTGGGGGGCATGGGGACATGGGGCTGTGGGGGGCATGGGGACAGGGGGAGCCAGGCAGGCCCAGCAGGGGTGGCCATGGCAAATGGTGGGGTTGGGTTAGGGGGCTCTGTACCAAAAGGAAGGTTCCCACTGGATTTGGGGTGTTGGGGCTCCTTAGTCACCCATGGGAGCTTGATGTGGGGCAGGGGATGGACTCATTGGGGAATAGGGTGCCCTGGGACCCCTTGCCATGAGACCAGTGTTCCCAGACCATGGCAGAGCCTACAGCTCCACGTTCTCATCTCCTGGGGGTCCCCAGCCAGTTGCCCCTGATCACCCACCCTTACCCCCTCTGCCCGCAGGCTGCAGGAGGACCGGGAGCATGAGAGGGCCACGTTCCCAGGTGATGAGTGCTCCGGTCCTGAGAAGGGATCTGACCCTGACCCCAAGCCCAGAGGCCTGGGTGAGTCCAGAGGGGTTGGTCAGCAGTGGGGTGTCCTGCTGGGGGGCTGCCGTGACAGGGCCAGGGGACAGAGGCTTGTGCTGGAATGGGAGCCAGGGCTGGAGGGCAGTGCGGTGTGGGGGAACCCTCACACTGGGGTGCCCCAACTCCCCTGGGAAAGGCTCGTCTGCAGCTCCTGCATCAGGTGACCTCCGTGGCCAAATCCCTACACTGTGAGAAGCACAGGGGACTGACCCCTCCGGGGACGGTGCCAGGATATCACCCCTGCTGGCTCCTTTCCCTTCCCAGTTTCCCGGCGAGCTCCAGAAATGACCCATTTCCAAGGACCCGGCGCAGAGGGACTGCTGGCTCCCCACACCCACCACCGGGTCACCCCCTTTCTCGAGGGCTGAATACCAGCTCCTCGCTGCAATGCTGAGGCCACCCCAGTCCCCTCTGGCGCTTCCTTTGGGGGGAGATTTTGGGGAGGCGGGTGCAGGGAGGATGCTGGGGCGGCGGTTGCCAGGGCAGCGGCAGCAGAGGATGGAGGGATGCTCCAGAGATGTGCAGAGAGGGGGAAGAAGAGAGCCGGGAGCTTCACCGGGTGATTTGAAGGGACAGAAGTCGGTCAGATCCACAGTGGCTCCTGGCAGAGCCCGACTCTGACCTGGGGTCCCAGCGCCTCAGTGAGAGAATAATCAGCGCTGAGCCCCGATTTGGAAAGTGCTGAAGCCAGCGGGAAGCGGGAGGATATTCCAGGAGGAAGCAGGAGGGAGCGAGCGGGGCTGGCATGCGCTCAGCACAGCTGCCCTGCTCCTTGGGGAGCTTTTGGGACAAAGCCGAGCGGGTTCGGCACCGGGGAAGGGGCCGGATCCTTTCCCTCCCTCCGTGCCTGCTCCAGCTTCCCCTGCCCGCGGCACCTCCCACGGCTCGGCTGGGCCCAGCCAGAGGGAACAGGGGACATTGGGAGAGCCCAAGAATCACCTCAGCAGCCCCAAAAATACACAACACCTGCAGATTTGCCCCCGACAGCCGGCCCTACACCCAGGCAACAGCCCTCCCCCGAACCCCGAGTGGCTTTGGGGTGTAGCCTGTGCACCCATCCTGCCCCAGCAGCACCTCTTTGTGCAAATCACCCTTTTTTGGGGCAGCCTTTACTGTCCCATCCGGGCGGAGTTATTTTGGGACTCTTCATCACTACTACGGACTGAACCCGGGATCACCAGCCCGGGGGTGGGCTGGGGGGTCGCACCACCCCCGCTGCTCCCGTCCTTATCTCGGCAGCAGTGATGGGGTCTAATGCAATATTTCCCGGCGGTTGCCATGGCAGCCCGCGTGAGGTCACCAAATAGACTTAATTCACCCCTCCCAAGGGACGGGTAATTAATGAAAAATGATGATAACCAGATCCCACTCCCCTCCTGCTCCCCCCGCCTTTAATTCCCTAGGATCAGTGGAGAGGCCCTGCTGGGTTTGGGGGCCACAGTGTCCCTCCCGGGGATTCCTGAGGCCACCCTGGGCTTTTGCTGCACAATTTGGGGAGAAACGGGGATGTTTTGGCCCCCCTGGGAATGGGAGCGCAGTGTCTAGGTGGGTGTGGGGTCATCGGGCGGGACAGGGGTGTGGGGTCCCTTCAGCGCAGGATGCTGGGGCGTGGGGGCCCCGCGCTGGCTTCATCCACCGCCCACCCAGCCCCCAGCACGTCCCTGCCTGCGAGGGGCCGTGGTCGCGGGGGCCATGGCCGGTCCCGCGCTCGCCCCTCACGCCGCGCGCTCCCGGGGTCCCGCTCGCTCCCTCCGCCCCGAGCCCGCCGCGCGCCCCCCGCCCGGCCCCGCCCGCCGCGCGCGCCCCTCCCTCCCTGCCCCCCGCGGGCGTGCGCGCGCCGCGCCCCGCCCCCTGGCCGCGCCAGAGGAGGGCGGGCCCTTTTTGTTCGCCCCTGACATTCCGCTGGTTCGCAGTGTCCTGCCGGCGGCGGAGCGGCGAGGTGGGGCCGTGCCGCTCGCCCCTCTCTCCCCCCACTCCAGCTCCCCGCCCGCGCCATCCCCTCCCCGCTCCGCCCCGGCCGGTGGGACGGGCGCTGACGGCGCCTCTCCCTCTGTCTCGCCCGGTGTGTCTTCGGTGCCGCAGCAACAGCAGCAGCGCCTGGCGGGTTAAATGGTTGCAGCGCGGGGATGCTGGGGAGCAACCTCAAGAGCCTTCCCGACGTGGAGCTGGGCGAGGAGGAGCGCGGCTTTCGGCGGGGCCCCGACGGCAGCACCGTGATGCCGAAGCGGGCGAAGGCGGCGGCGGCGGCGCCCGCGGGGCCGCGGGGCGCGGAGCTGCGCGTCTTCAAGGCGAGCAGCGCGGAGGGGCGGCTGCCGGCCGGCTCCAACCTGCGCAAGCAGAAGTCGCTCACCAACCTCGCCTTCCTCACCGACGCCGAGAAGAAGCGGCAGCTCTATGAGCCTCGCTGGAGCGACGACATGGCCAAGGCGGCAGCGCCGGGGGCGGCGGCGGCGGGGGCGGCGGGCGCGGCGGCCCCCGCGGGCGGGACGCGCCCGCCATGTCGCGGAGCCTGTCCCGCTCCGAGCACTCGCTGCTGTCGCCGCGCCCCGCCGGCCCGGCCAAGCCGCCGCCCGCCGGGAAGCCGAGCCGCATCCCCCGCGGGCCCTACGCCGAGGTGAAGCCCCTCAGCAAGGCCCCCGAGGCGGGCGGCGGCGGCAAGTGCGACGACGAGTTGCTGGGCGGCAAGGGGCCGGCGGTGGCGGCGGGCACCGAGGAGA
The DNA here is from genome assembly GCF_901933205.1 of Camarhynchus parvulus. NCBI lineage: Eukaryota > Metazoa > Chordata > Aves > Passeriformes > Thraupidae > Camarhynchus > Camarhynchus parvulus. The sequence continues at coordinate 923,711 of NC_044596.1, read as the reverse complement.
AGCCGTACCTGAAGGTGGATCCCGAGCTGGTGGTGACGGTGCTGGGCGACCTGGAGCAGCTGCTCTTCAGCCAAATGCTGGGTGAGTGCGGCCGGCGCGACCGCCGGGCTCGACGTCGAGATGGGAATGGCCAGAGGTGGCAGCTGGAGGCATCTGGGCTCCTGGCGCTCCGTGAGGACCCGCTGAGGGCGACCTCAGGGTCTTGAAATGAAGGGAGGCTGAGGGGAAAAGAGTCATTAGCCTCGGCGTCCCCAGTCACTTGGAATCACAGAATGGTTTGGGTTGGAAGAGACACCAAAGCTCATCCTGTTCCGCTCCCTGCCATGGGCAAGGACCTCTTCCACTAGCCCTGGTTGTTCCCAGCCCAATCCGACCTGGTCCTGGCCACTGCCAGGGATGGGGCAGCCACAGCTTCTCTGGGGACCCTGTGCCAGAGCCTTCCCACCCTCACAGGGAGAATTTCTTACCAATATCCCATTTACTCTTCCCCTCTGTCAATGGAAAGCCATTCCCCCTTGTCCTGAAGTCCCACTCCAGCTCTCCTGGAGCCCCTTTGGGCACTGAAAGGGGCTTTAAGGTCTCCCCAGAGCTTTTTCCAGGCTGAACATCCCCAGGTCTCCCAGCCTGGCTTGAGAGCAGAGGGGCTCCAGCCCTCAGTGTATCTCCAAGGCATGCTTGAGGGAAGGTACTGTCAGCTGCCTCTTGCCTTGGAGGGAAGGCAGTTCCTCCTCACAAGGAGCAGTGGCAGGTGGTGGTGGAGCTTGTCCTCCCCCACGTGTCGGCCATCCCTTGTCTCAACACCCACCAAACACGATGGAGGCTGCACAGCCGGGTGCCACAGCTGCTCCCCACCATCAGCGTGGCTCGCCCTGGGGGTGACCTTGGGAAGCTGCTGGTGGAGGTGCCGTGCGAGGGGTTCATGCTGCTGCTCCATTTTGGGCAGATCCAGAGCTCCACTGAGGTCTGGGTCTGTGGCAGAGGAGAGTCTCTCCAAGGATGCTGTTGCAGGGTTTGCGTGAGCTGATTTCAGGCTGTGGCTGCCTGAAACCTGCTTTGCTATCCCTGTGGGTTTGATCCCCGAGCTTGCTGTGTGCATTGTGTGCAGAGTGTGTTTCCATGAGAACAACGAACACTGGCCCAGTGCTGGCTGTGCCCCGGACCTCGGGACCCAGTGCCCCATCACGGGCTGCAGCGTTGGGTCTCGGTGCAGGTGAGCCCAGCCCTTGCCATTCTCTTGTGCTGCATGCTGATCTCTAGGAATTGTGGCTGCCTCGGCAGCCCTCTGTTTCCCACTGACACCCCATTTTCCTTACATCCCCCAGCAGTGCCTGAGGTCTTGGCTGGACAATGACTGTGGGGGCTTGTGGCTCTGAAGAGCTGTGCTTGGTCTGGCAAACTGGCATGAGAAGGTGGCACGGGAGCTGTGCAAACTGGCATGAGAAGGTGGCAAAGGAGCTGTGCACAGCCATCATGGTGCTCACGGTGATCACGCTGGCTGGCTGTAAAGCTCTGGTGCTTGTTGGTGGTGGGGGAGCAGCAGTACAGGTAGGACTGGTGTGTCCAGTCCCTTCAAGTTCCCTGTCTGGACCTCTTTTTAGGGGGCCAGGAGCTTCTCTGGTGCTTGAGCTGACTTGAGACGCCTTGTCCTTGCTGTGTGATGAAGAGAAAGGGGAGAGATTTGCTGTGGCTGGGGCCTGAGGGAGGTGGTTTGGAGATGTGGAGCAAGCTGGAGTGTGTGCTGGATCCAGGCACCTGGAAAGCCACACTTGCAGAGTCCACTTCCCTATGTACCTCTGGCTGCTTCAGGAGCCTTTGGGGTGTCACAGCCCCAGCTCCAGCAGGGCTCTGGCACAGCATGCACCAGTGTGTGCTGGCACACAGGCATGGAGCCTCTCAGAGCATTGCCCTTGGCCCCCAGCTGCGGGGGCAGCAGCAGTGCCCTCCTTGGCAGGGTCTGCCCTCGTGCTGGGGCATCCCAGGGCTCACAAATGGAAGCCACAGAGTGAGCTCAAGGCCTGGGCAGGCAGACTGTGGGCATGAGCAGGTGGGGTGCAGGAGGTCAGCCTGGCTGTGGGGGCTCAGGCTGCCCTGGTGGTCCCACAGCTGGGTGTGCAGACATCCATCCTCAGGCCTAATGCTGTGGTAGCACCGGGTGCCATGGGAGCAGGGCAGGATTGCAGCAGGATTTGTCACTTAGGGGACTAACAACTGCCACTCACTGATGTTGGGATGCCTGGGGGAATCTCAGTGTCCCCCCATGATGCTCTGCTCTTAGGTGGGAGTGTCCTCAGCATCCGCAAGAGAAATCCTTGTGGGACTGGCCCACGTGGGAGTGACTCCCAGCTGGTGGTACTCTGGAGTACCAGAGATCCAGGAATGATCTTGTGCACACTCCGAGGAAGGTCATGGTTATGGAAGTGCCCCCAGCAACTGATTTGGTTTCTGGGGTGTTGCCTGCACCTGCATCAGTCAGGGCTGACTTTGACCTTGGGAGGTGTTGAACATCCTTTTGGACTGCACTTAGCATCCGAAGACTTGGTCAGCTGGTCTGTGAGGCCCAAACTCTGCCAGATCTGTCCTCTGTGTATTGCCAATAATTTTCCAAGACATGTGGACTGGCAGGCTTCCTGCAGGGGGGATTGAGGGCTGTGTCCAGAGTTGGATGGGGAGAGTGTCTGGGGTGGGCAGAGCAGGAGCTTCACTCTACTGAAACTCCCATTCCATGGAGTTGTACTTCCCACATTCATGGGAGTTGTGATGTTGAATCACACCTGCTTAGCCAAGCCAGCCATGACCTGGCACATCCATGACAGCCTGTGTGGTGGGGATGCCACCAGGGGCCTGGGATGTGGAGAGGAGGGAGCTGTGTGACAGTGGTGCTGGCACAAGCACAACTCAAGGTTGTGTAGACACATGCTGAGCCTCCAGACCCCTTTGCTTGCAATACAGGCAAGATGAAGTCTTCCCCAGTGGTGATGGTACCTTCCACAACCTGGCTTCCCCAGGAAAAGGTGGTTCCTGTGGTGGAGATGGACCCAGAAGGAATGGGATCCCAGGAGAGCTGGATTCAGGAGAGTGGGCTTCACACCCTGCTAGGGTTGGTGAGGAGCACCAGGAGAGGGGCTTTCTCCTAGTTGCTACAGGAGATGCTTAGGAGGGAGGGAAGGAAGGTCTTTGCTGTTTTCATCAGTCCCTCTGGCAAACAAAACATCAGCCTGAGCTGTTTGGCAATGTCTGCTGAAGGACACCCTATCCAGAGTGGCGTGGAAAGAGCCACAAGCTTGGTTTGTGCTGGGAAGAGAGAGGAATTGCGGGGACTTCCCGCCTCTGCAGATATGGTTGTCCTTGAACTGCTGACCTGTGTTGAGAAGCCCATGCAGCTTCTGAGCTCCTGGCCCTGCCAGCCACAGTGGCTTCCAGAGACCTCGTGTGTCTTCAGTCTCCACACCTGAATTCTCATCTCTACCTCACGCTTCTCCTGCCAGAAGCCTCTTGGCCAAAAATACAGTTTATTCAGCCATGGCCAAATGTTACCTCTCATTCGGTCACTGCCGCTGCCTCATCTGTTTGATGCCACTGAAGCCTTTGTAGCTGAACCGCGTTTAAAGAGCAGCCTGCGCAAGCCAGGAGAGGTCACGGGCACGCAGCAACCACATGTGCTTTGTAGAGGCTATTTCCATCATCCAAATTATATGTTTTGCATCAACCAAAGGCTGAGGCTTCTCATCAAAACTGCCTGGCAGCTGGGGCTGCTAATTATGCCAGTGCCCAACCACAGGATGAAGGGGACAGAGAGCACATGGCCAGCGTGGTGGAAGAGCTGGCTGTGCAGAGCTCACCCTGCTCGTGTCCACGTGTGATGGACAGGGCTGATCAGGTGCAGGGGCTTTTTTGTACAGGCTGTGCCTGTGATGCCCAGTGTGATGGTTGCACTTACCTAGAGCTCCCCAGGGCACCTATGAGATGCTGCAGCTGCTTTCTGCAGCCATTTCCTTGTCCATCTCTTCCTGGATGTGGTGCCTCTTAAGTGGCTGCTAATTCGCATCAACAAATAAGTGGTCAGTGTTGTGTGGGCCAGAACCCAGGTGGACACACATGAGGTCCCAGTGGAGATGATGTTCCCTGAAATGCTCTCTGCAGGAATCTGCAGCCCTGCCAAACTCTTCAGTTGCAGCTATAACCCATCTCAGTCCTGCAGCCATGAGTGGGCCATGCTGCCCTTCCCACAGGGATGTCCTTCCTGGGCAGTCCGTAGCCATAGGGAGTTGGTAGCTTGTGGTGCTGACACCAAGCAGGGCAGAGCCCGCTGTGCTCAGGCTGGTGCTGGGTGGGCACTGGGTGCCAGCAGCCCCTCAGTGGTGGGAGGAGAGCCAAGGGCTGGAATGGGCAGATGGGCTTTGTGACAGGCGGGAGCTGTGTGTTGCATCTGACTCTGGTTTAAAAAGTGAACCACAGTGCAGAAAGGACTGGCATCTGACATGTCCCATGCAAGGACATTCCTGACCCTGGTGGAGATGGGGGCCAAGTTACTCCTTTTTGATTGTCATCCTTGCTGGGAAACACATGGGGTGGGATCAAAGAAGCATTTCTGCCCCATGGCATTCCTCCCTCTGCCCCATGTTGTTCCTACTGGTTTAATTAAGCACTAATGTGCCCGTGGCAGCACTGGGCAGCAGTAGCCAGGCTCCCTGGCAGGAGCCCATGAGGAGGTCAGAGACCAAGTAGCTCTTCACAGTGATGAGAGCGGGTTATTGCCTCGTAAAGTGCTGCGGCTGTCCTGATACCACTAATGATATTCCTCTCTTAAGGTCCCTGTGTGACAGCATCTGTGTGACGAGGTCATTGGGATGGGGATTTATTTCCCTTTGCCCACAGAGCTGGACTCCTGCCTTTGGGGTAATAGTGAGGAGAAAGGGGAGTGGTACACAGTTGTACTTCCAGCCTGCTCTCAGGAGCTGACAGCAAGTAGTAGATGTCTGCTTTCTCCAGCTGAGATGGCTGCAGTGACTGGGGAGAAGATCTGGAAATGGGATCCAAGGGCTTCTGCTGAAGCTGTTTGGGATGTGCTCTGTTCCGAGTGATTATGGCAGTGTGGAAAAAGGGCTGAGAAAAAAAATATATCCAGATTTGTCTTTCAAAATTTCCTGTGGAAAGGTAACAGGGCAAACACTTGAAAACAAACATATTTGTGGATGCACTACTGAAACAAAGTTCTCCCCAAAGAGCCTGAAAGTCCCTAATCAAATGGGGCTTTCACAGTGACTGCCTATATCTTGCCCCCAAATCCAGCGTGTCTAAAAAGAAAATATGCAAATGAATAGAAAATTGTGGAAATTCTGGAAGTGCTATTTGGGATCTGCTGATGGGATGTGACCACAGTGGGACCTGGGTGATGCCTCTTCAAGGTTTTACAATCCCATGGGTGTGACTGCTGAGTGCTGCTGGGATGGACCCAACCCACCCATGGCTCCTGCCTGGTCCTGGTGCCTCGTGAGCAGCGTGCTTCGTGTGCGTGGTACTTGGAGAATCATGGGCAGTTTTGGGTCCTTCTGGAAAGCATCTTCCACATGCCCCTGTTCCCAGCTTTGTGTGTTTGGCTGCTCATGCTGTGGCATGTATCTCTGTGCCCACAGCACTCCCTTGTCACAAGTCCCCCCACCATCAATGTCCATTTAGGTTCCCAGCTCTTTGTCTTCCTATGCAGCTTCCCATGGTGCCAGCAAACAATGTCCCTGGTCCCTTCTACCTGCAGACCCCCCTGCCCACTCTCACTTGAGCATCTGAGGACAGCCCTTGGCTGATGCTTGTGCCCATTGCGTGGGGGAGGATTTGTTCCAGCTTAGCACAGAATCAGAGCCTGCACCCTCTGGGGTGTGTAAGCTGTGAGTGATGCCAGTGCCAGCCTATTTGCCATGGCCAGCATGTGCCTCCTGGCTTCCCTGGCTCAGCTGTGGGTGTGACAGGGTAGTTTGCTGTAGGGCTGCAGTCTTGGGATCAAGATTGCCTGGCTGTGTGCTGTCAGGTGGACCCACTGGCACATCCTCTGAATCAGTCACTTGTCTGGTCCAGAGTGTTATTTTTGTGGCACTGCGCTTGTGGCTTTTGGTGCCCTGCACGTACAATCAGTGTCCTGCACACAATGTGCATGTGTGGTGTTCCTAGTGCTGGTGATCACAGTGTCCTGGGCTCCATGTGTGTGGTGTTCCTGGTACCAGTGACAGCAGTGTCCCAGGGCCATGTGTGTGGTGTTCCTGGTACCGGTGACAGTGGTGTCCTGGGCTCTGTGTGTGTGTGATGTTCCTGGTACCGGTGACAGTGGTGTCCTGGGCTCTGTGTGTGTGTGGTGTTCCTGGTACCAGTGACAATGATGTCCTGGGCTCTGTGTGTGTGTGGTGTTCCTGGTACCAGTGACAATGATGTCCTGGGCAGTGTGTGTGCAGTGTTGCTGGTGCTGGTGGCAGTGCTGAAGCTGCTGAGCGTGGATCATCTCCCTGGGTGGAGTGGGGATGGCTGCATCCCTCTGTGGTATCTGAGTCCTTGTCCTCTCCAGGCTTCACACCTTGGCTGTGTCTCCTGCAGAGCTGGGGGGACACAGGGGATCAGATAATGGTGCTGTTCTGCCATATCCCCCACCCTGCAAAGTCACGTCCTCCTCCAGACACACTAAGCGGCTCTCCCAGGGGAGCCAGGGAAGGGGTTGCCAGTTCTCCGGCTGGAAAGCAGTGAGCTTGGGAGGGCAGAGATGTGTGAGGCTCACAGCTCGGCTGGGAGGCTCAGTGTTGCCTCGTGGTGGGATGGAGGGGCAAAAGGGAGAGCAGGGCTTGCCCAGGCTGCTGCATTGCAGCTCAGAGCACGGAGCTGAGCAGGAGGGGAGCTGGGAAGGCAGGGATGCTGCAGCCGTGAAGCTGGGAAGTCAGGGGATGCTGCATTGCAGAGCTGAGATTAGAAGCTGTGCAAATGGAGATGTGCTTGTGTCAGGGTGGGTGTGACACTGAGGTGCCCAGTGCCCACTGATTTGCTGGTCCTTCCCCTAATCCAGTTCTTCCACATTTTGTTTCACGCCAGCATTTCTCTCATTCCTTGTGCTGGTATTTGTCTTGTTCAATTGAGGGCATAATGTATTTTTTATTACTTCAGGAGGAGGACTGAGATTCATCTCCCACTGAAGGACCTGCTGGAATCCGCATAGGGAAGCTGAGCAGAAGCTCAGCATATTTGGTCAGGACATTTTCCTTGCTCCTGGGAGCAGCCATGGATCAGGGAACTGGCTCCAGAGCCTTGTGGCCCTGGCACAGCATGGCATGTGAGCTCCCTGGAGGGGGGACCTGAGCAGACCTTGGGCACACATGTGCTCCCGTGCTGCCTAGTGAAATGCAGATGTGTCCTGCAGCTGGACATGTGCCTCCACCTCTGTGAACATGTGAGCATGTCAGCACATTGGGAGCACAGGATTTTCCACCTGGCATAGGTATCAGTGATTCTTAATCACTCCACATTGCTCTGGTGTTGTGTCAGCCTTGTTGTCTCTCTTCTTAGCTGTCCTGCTCATCCAGAGGTGGGCACTTTGCAGTCCTCCTGTGTACCTGTGAGGGTCTGGCCTCAAGCATCCCCGTGAAATTACAGAAAGATTTTATGGTGAATCCAGAAATGAGTGTCTGAAGATGTAAAGGTAGGGCTGCTCTGCCTTCCCCTCAGGCTGGATCTTGCCCAGTGGGTAGGGAGGGGATGGTGAGCTGGCTAGGAGGGACTCAGGAGGTGCCTTGCAGTGGGGAACTGAAATTGAGGGTTTGAGCTGCACTCTTGAAGCCGCGGTTCCCCGGCAGGTTGTGAGCCTGACTTGCAGCCACAGGTGACGCAGCGGAAGCGCCGGGCGCTGTGCCAGCTCGTTGGCTCACCCGCTGCTCGGCTGGCTTCGGCTCTGGGATCACAACCTCTTGCTTGGTGAGCTGGAAGGATGGCATGAGATCCTTGTTGAAGCTGCTGGGGGTTCTGGTTGTTTTCATGTAAGCCAGAAAAACGGGCAGAGCTGTGCTGTGGGCACTGCAGCCTGTGCTGTGTGAACTGGAGGGGAAATTATAGAACCATAGGATGGTTTGGGTTAAATCATTAGAGATCATCTTGCTCCAATCCCTGCCATGGGCCAGGACACCTTCCACTAACCCAGGTTGCTCTAAGTCCTGTCGAACGTGACCTTGATCATTTCCAGGGATGGGGCAGCCACAGCTTCTCTGGGCAACCTGTGGCAGGTCCTCACAGGGAAGAATTTCTTCCTAATCTCTAGTCCATGTCTAGTGTCCATTCAATATAAAAGTGGTCCCCCTAACTGCAGCATGGCAGATGGGTAGTACCATACCTTTAGCATTGGAGAAATGTAGAACCACCTTTATTTCTCATGCCAGCCCTACTGGCTGCCAGCCTGCATGCTTGGTGTCTGGAGAACCTGCATATCCACCTCTGTTCATCTTATGCAGGATTGTGTCATCAAGAGTGACAAAGCTGGCAGTGAGACCTTGTGACCAGATAAGCTTTTTCAAGAGCACCCAGTCATGGCCAAACCTAGCCCTTACTGGTTCTGTTGGGAGCCCACACTGCCTGAAGCTCACACCTCTGCTTTGTCATGGGCCTCAAGCGTCCCTGGTACTGGCTCTGCCCCAGCCTGGCACTCCCAGTTCCACGAGCTGGCTTGAGGCACGTTCTGAGCTGCGGCGCAGGTACAGCTCTGTTGCTGGCTATTTATAGTGTGTGAGCTTCAGCACTGCTGTGCGCTGAGAATAACTCACTGAGGAGACACTTCTCAAAATCACACGTCCGTCGCCCATGCGCAGCGTCATCGTCTCAGCTTCCCACATGTCAACTTGGGGCTTGTCTTGGTCCTGTGCCAGCCTGGTTTGATACTAAAAGGGGTTTACCCTGATGTTTTTCTGGCCTGGAGATTCAGCTGGTTAATAATGGCAGGGTTTTCTTGTCAGGACATCATCAGCTTTTGCAGGGAGTGTGGTGAGGAGCAGTTTGGGCTCTGTAAAACCCACCTTACAGAGAGCAGCCCTTTCACAGCCCAGCATGTGAGACGCAGGCAGTGGCAGGGAGGGATGTGCATGGGGAGTGCAGGAACCTGCTCTTCGGGCTGGAACCTGTGATGATGAAACTCATCAGCTGTATGAACCCCTCAGGCTGGAAGTGTTAGGCCTGCCGGGGTATTTCCAGTTCACTTTATCTCTGTCCTGGTGTTAAATTTCCAAGCTGATGCAAACAAGTGGAAGAGCAGATAGCGGCTAATTCACATTGATCACTGCGATGCTGGAGCTCCCCGAGGTGAGCTGGGGCTGGCAGAAAATGTGCTGTGGGCCATTCGATGGGGCCAGCACGTCCCTCCCCGGCTGTTTCCCGGTGTGGTGCCGCAGGGGACACGTGTTCAGCCTCGTGGATGCTTGCTCCCACATCCCAAGGTTTCTCTCAGCTTTGGTGGTTCAGAGGCCTGAGGCAGCATTGCCAGGGTGGGTACAGGGTCATGGGATAACCTGGCAGTGGTGAAATGAGGTAAGGCAGGGCTGTTTTGGCAGGCTCCAAGGTGGGAGCACTGCTTTGTGGGAGGGGAGACAACAAAGTTCCCTTCATCTTAAAAGCAGGAGGAAAGACATTTGACAGATTCTGGCTGGAAACTGGGACGGTCCAGCCCTGCCAGGGCAGGGCTGATGTGGAGCCAAGCGTGCTGAGGCCACCATTGTCACAGGACCCCTGACCACCCAGCTATGGCCTTTCACAGCCACCTTGCCTTCAGACTACTGCACCAAGGGAGTGATGAGGAGATGGCTCCAAACCCCCAACAGGCAGTACAGAAGCAAGGGAAACAAAGAAGTTCAGCTTCCTCCCATGTCAGCAGGGAGGACAGACAGATGATGTCCTGCAAACTTCTGCTGCCGTGAGCCCAGAGGAGCGTGTGCTGAATCCTGAGGAGCTGGACTCGCCCTGCAGCTGAACTGTGCAGGGCTTGAGGTTTCTGCAGACTAAAGGATGGGAGGAAATTGAGTCTGGCTCCATTGGTGCTTGGCATGGTGCTTTCTGTCCTGCTGGATCAGGACAGGGCTGCTGGAGGGAAACAGCTGTGGGGAGTCAATGGGGTCAGCCCAGGGGCTTTTCTCTGAGGCTGCCCCATCCACTGGGCATGATGAAAGGTGGCTGCCCTGCATCCTGCCTCTCCCGGACCCCAGATTCATTAAAAAATGTAACAAAACCCTTCCAGGGAATTGAAGTCACCCTGGACAGGCTGTGCATTGCACCTCAGGGTGGGTAGTGAAGAGAGGACCTGGGGGCAGAGGTGCCACTTGGCACCTCTTGGCTCCTGGTGGTGGTGGTTTCTCTCCCAGACAATGTGTACAGAGGCTCGGCGGGGTTAAAATCCATCCTGGCCTGGAGAAGTGTGATTGCTGGCCAAGGGGAAGTACCAGCATTTGCCTGACTCTGAGCAGGCCTGAGTCTTCTCTGCCTCGGGCTGTTCATTGCCTGGAGCTCGCAGCTCATCAGTTTAAGGTCCTTTGGTAAATTCCATTTTGGTGTCTCATCCTGGGTTGTGTGAGGCTGGATTTATCACTGTCTGGACTCCTGTCTCCTACTGTCGGTGGTTGAATGCATCAAAAGCTGGCTGTATCCTGACCCTGTGGGGAGGAGCAGTGCCCAGGACCTACCCCAGGCCTCTTTCTCCTCAGCTCTGTGCTAGCAGTGCCATGGGCATGGCTGGCATGGGGCAGTGAGGGGCCCTGCCCTACGTGGTCCGTCACCTTTCTCCCCAGGGCTCTGCCCTGTGCCCCAGCAGTGGCAGGGATTGCTGTGAGGCCCAAGCTGGTGTCCTTCAACACTCCAGGCTGAGTACAGCAGCTGTTTGGGGGCTGATTCACCAGCAGACCGAGACCCTCCCTCCTTACAGGCTGGATCATCTGGAGGAGGGCAGACTCTCCAGCAGCAGCACCTCCAGCCATCTCATTTCCATTTCCCTGAGCCCTTTTAGCTGTGCTTTTACTGTGCTGTGCCAAACAGCGTCCCAGGACTGCTGAAGCACTAAAATCCATCATCTGGCTGCGGTCTGTAGAGCACTCAGAAATTTGGTGATATTTTCAGTGAAGTTTTCCAAGCTGAGCTTATTGGCTCATGGGCATCTGCTCCCAGATGGAGAACATGTGGCTGATTCCTGCGAGGGAGGGGAATGGCCCCACTCATAAAGCAGCATGGGGGATGAGTGAGGGAATCTCATCCTGGAGCCTGTGAGATGCTTTCAGGACTGTGCAGAGTAGGGCCTGGAGGTTGGGCTTTTAAAGCTGCTCCTCTGAAAGCAGAATCTGCAGTGAGAGGTCACTCATCAGATATTATGGTGGGGAAAGTTCAGTAACCTGGAGGCAGGATTTGATCTCAGCTCAGCTGCTGTTTGTACCACTGGGCACTTCCCACCCTGTTCACTCTCAAAAATGAACAGCAGGTAACTGGTACAAACAGTCACCGTGCTAAAATTAAAATGGGTGAAACTCTGGGGGTTCCTGCAAACCTCCCTGCCTGGAACTGAATAAGGAGCACTGGCTAAATGTAATGGCACACGAGCCCTGAGCTCCAAATCAAAAGTAAATTTACAAAGCAGCTTTTCCTGCCTCACATTCCCAGGTGGAGCAGGGTAATGTGTTTCCAAGCCCAGCTGCTCTGTGCTGCAGCAGTGACCAGTAGAGCTCTCTTTGCTCTGCTCCCCATTTGTCCATTGCTGCCTTCCAGGGGCAGAGGTGTGGGTTTATTTTGTGGCTGAGATTCTCGTTCCCTTTGCGGGAATAAAGCAAATTGTGTTTGGTTGACATTCTCTGTAACTTCAAAGTCAAATAAAATCTGGGTTGCCAGCTTCTTTTTGTGTTTCAGGAGATGCCTGTTTTCCATCCCAAACCTTCCATGTTTTGCAGCTCAATAGCACATCCCAGACAATGGGTTTAGAAATCAGACGCCTGCATTTTGGACCCACAGTGCTGAGGCAATGCCAAGTGGTGCATGGGGTGCCAGAATTTGTGCACATGGGGAGAGAGAAGGAGGAGGACAAAAAACTTGCTCTGATGGGATGTTTCCACAGAGATCATGGTAATGATCTTCCATTTCCATATAGCTTTTCATCCTCTGGCAGAGTGTGCTCACTCGTAAGCCGATGCTGCACACATCCTGTGTGGAGAGTGCAGCAGCTGTCCTCAAAAATCATGTTGTAAGAGGGAAGCTCTGGAACAGCAGAGAAGGATCTGCCTAGGATGAGAGTGACTGCAGGGATGCAGGAAGGGATTTTAGGAAGAAATTCATTAGTATGAGTGTGGTCAGGCCCTGGCACAGGTTGCCCAGAGAAGCTGTGGCTGTGCCATCCCTGGAAGTGTTCAGGGTCAGGATGGATGGGGCTTGCAGCAGCCTGGTCAGGTAGGAGGTGTTAGGTCGAGATGGACTTTAAGGTCCCTTCCAACCTGAACTGTTCTGTGGTGGTTCTGTGTCCCTGCACCACTGGGTAGGGGAGCACCCTTGCTGCTGTGCAAGCACCATCTTAGTCCTTCCCCAAATCAGCATTGCCTGTGCGGTGTGCCTCACATCAGCCAGCGTCCAGCTCGGAGCTGTGCCATGGCCAGACATGAGCTGGCACTTGTCTTTGTGGAGTGAGAGCCCTGTCAGGAGCTGGGGGCAGCAGTCAGGGTTTATGGTCAGTGCAGGCTGCATCCCACACCAACACCCAGGGTTCTTTTCCTGCCTCATCCATCCCTTTTTCCCCTGGTTGCCGTGCTAGAGGAGCTGTTAGGCCATGGAGGATCACAGAACTCTGAGGAGGGTCAGTGAGGCCGCATCTACTGCTGGAGTGTGCAGGAGGTTGGTTAATATTCAGTATTCCCTTGTCCTTCCAAGTGCCTTTTGCTTTCCAAGAGCAGGGAGGTGAGTCTGGAAGTTCTTCTTCTCCCCTGTGCTGAGATGGGTTTGCAAAAGCTACAGTTTCTTCTGCCTTTTTTTTTTTCCCCCACCCTCTTTTCCTGCCCAGGCATTTTTCCCTGACCTGATGAATTTTTAAACAAAAACATGGTGAGGAGAGATCAGGAGAGAGGGGAGAAAACCCAGGAGAGGATATGAGGAAAAAACTGTTTTCCAAATCAGAGTGATTGCAAGTGGACGTGAAAGTTTAGGTTGTGTTTTTAATTTGAAAGTTCCAACTAATTTTAAGTCACTTTATTGACAGGAGAAAATACCTTTCCTAATACCCTTTTTAATAAACTCCTGTTTTACAAGTAGAAGTAGTAGTAGTTGGTTGAAAAATACCATGAAATTATGGAAGTAAAAGGCAGCTGCTGTGCTCTGTAATTCCCCCTGGCTGGGGGTCAGTGCTGGGGGTCAGTGCTCCCTGGAGGTGGGGGACTGAGGCTGGAGGAGTGGGCAAGACACACCCCCCTGCAGATGCCTCTGGATGCTTGTCTGCCTGTTCACAGAGATTGCAGGGTTGATCACCCACACATGGTCACTTTACACAGGGCAGAATGTGGACAGATGTGGTTCCTTGCCTGGTGGTGCAGGGCACTGAGCAGATGCAGAACTTTGGGTGCAGTGGGTCAGAATTTGGTCCAAATTGGAGCCTTCCAGCTGAAGAACTGGCTGGTTAGTGCTGGAGAAAGTGGAAGAAGGCAAGAGGGAGCACAAGGATGGAGGGGAGAGGTGGAGATGGGAGGGGAGGTTGGCTCACTTAGCTAAGCATCACCAGGGAGCCCAAATCCCATCACCAGGAGGGCTTGTCCTGCTCCATAAGCCAAGCTCTGACCTGTGAAATTTTGAATCACCGATGAAGTTGTCAGATATCATGGACACCTTTTTGTGCCGTGCCTTGTCCCTCCAGAAGCATCCCTCCACCGTGTCCCACTGACACCAAGGCCAGGGCCCAGCACTGGTACCAGCCACTCTTGCTGCCTGTGTCAGGCTGGGCTGGTTTCTCACAACTTTCACCTTGGCAGGTAGATTGAGTGTTGTTGCAAAACCAGCTGGTTGTTGGAAATCCACTGCTGTCACACTGTGCAGAGCAGAGAGGGCTTCTTGCAGATCTCATTGTATTTCAGGCTGGAAAAGAAAAAGAAACACTTTGTGGTAATTTTTTCAATGACTTTCCAATTTTTTTTTCTTGGTAAGCTGTCTGCAATCACTTACAGTGTTCCTGAAGGGATTAATTACTCACTGGAGCTCATTGTGCGTATTGCATATTCTGAACTGTTGGATGTGGTGTCTGCCTTGGATCGAGTGAGGGGTCACATGGCATTTCTTTTTCCATCCTTTTTCCCTTATTCTGTTCTATCTGTCAGGCTCCTGGTGTGAACGCTCCCCATTGCTGCTGCGGTGGGTGCTCGGTCAGCGCGCTGCACGTGATCCTGATTTCCCTGCTCTCTGCTGCTTTTTCAAGGGAGTGTAGCCAGAATAAGACAAATTGCTTCCTTGTTTGAGTGACTTTTGGCTGATGCTTTCCCCCCAAGCTGTAGTGTTGGCTCGGTTCTCTTGCAGCAGTTGTGGCTCTGGGCTGTGCATCGTCAGTGCTTGGACAGCCCCCAGAGCAAATTTGGGGAGAAGAGCTCAAAGCACATTGCAGAGCTGCTTCCCACAGCGAAGAGGGCTTGTGCTGCGCAGGCAGCCATTGCATGGAGCTGAGATATTCTTAGAGAAGATAAATCCCAGCTGCAGTGCTGCCAGGGACCCCTCTGCGCCATCCTGGAAGCGTGGCACTCCCAGGAGGGTCTGCCTGTGGGACGGTGTGCGCTGGCGCTTTGACAGCTCAGGGAATGGCATTGTCTCGAGCTTGGCTGGGGATCCCAGCTGTCCAAGTTGGGGCTGTAACTCCCTGTGGTCTCAGCATGCTTAAAGGGATCCTGCAGCCTGCAGGGGATGGGGCTTGTCCGTGTGTGGGGTCCAGAGGTGAGTGGCTGCTCTCCCATTGTGCCTGGAGACTCATGGCTGCTGTCATCACATGTCACTCAGCCCCTGGTGTTGGCAGGTGCATAGTGAGGGCAGCCACAGGAGCTGCACTGGGGAAAGTCCAGAGGCTACACTGAAATCCCTCTGATTGGCACTGGTGCCTGACTGGGAGCATTTTTCACCCTGTCCATCCCATGTACTGCCAGGCCCCCAGTAAAATTTGGAGTTGTAGGTGGAACAGCAGCTCTTTGCATAGAATAGTAGGGTGTGTCAGCATCCCTTCACTCACAAATGCAGGTGGTGGAGGTAAAGCACACTTCCTCCATGCCAGCCCCTAGCCCCTGGGTAAAGACCGAGCGGTAGCTCTCATGAAGCTTTCTGGTCCCAAGCATGCCCTTCCCTCCTGTGGCACAAATAGATTTCCTGAAGGAGACAGGACCTTCCTTCTCTGCAAATCACCTTTAGTGGGAAAAGCATAACTGCTGCTCAAGAAAACCTTTCCCTGGTGGTGGGGACTCTCCGAGTGCACTTTGAGAGAGGGAGCAGGTCTGGAAGCAGTTGGAGGATGGTGTGGGCCGGCACCAGGAGTGGGGAACCATCAGTGCTAAGAATAGACAGTTTATCTGCATCCCTCCCCCTGTGAAGGATGCTCGAGGCACTGTGCAGCAATTAACACAAGTTTGTAATAACACTGCTGGCAGATTGGCTGTGCAGCCTTTGGAGCTGGTGTCGAATTTGGCTGAGTATGGATGCAGGAGACTGCTGCTGCTGAGCTCCCCAGCACACACCCAGCATGTCCCTGGCACAGGGATGGGAGGCACTGTTGTGGGGCAGCAGGATGGAGCCCTGGGTGCTGGGTGTGGAGCCCCATGATGGGGAGAGATGTGGGGCTGGTGCTGCTCCTGGCTCCGGTGGGTTAGTTACCTTTCCCAGGGAAGTTTGGAGGAGCAGGTAACAAGGCCAGCAGAGGTAATGGCAATGTTGGTGGGGAGGGAAGCAAGCTGAGAGCTGTGGCAGGGCATGATGCTCTGTACCCCCTGACTGCAGTGAGGGCGGCCCTGGGGAGCTGGCACAGTGGGCAGGAGAGATCATCTGCACTGATCAGGATCACCCCATGCTCTCCACTGAGTTAGAAGGATGCCTCATCCTGCTTCTGGGCAGGGGACATGGGAGACCTGAGGAGTGCAGGAGGTCATTGTGTTGCTGTAGGAGCCATGGCACTCTCTTCAAGCAATCCTTCTGCCGCTCAGCATGCACAGCTCCATCTTTGGGAGGATATGGGGGGATTGCTTTGGCGTGAACATCACCTGGGCAGCTGATGCTGCAGACTGAAGGGACCCCAAAATCTGTGATATGTGTGTTGATCTGCAGCCCTGCCTGGGCTGCTATTGCAGATGCTGCCACGATTTTCAGGGTGAACCTTGCCCAGTGCCTGGTACGACCAGCAGCCCTGGGCACCCCAGCAGTGCTCACCCACCCCGCTGCTGCCGGGGACCGCAGGGAGAGCCCGAGCCTTGCGGGAATCGTGGGGATCATATGTGTTGCAGACTTGTTTCCGGCTCCCTGCAGGCTGCTGCTTCTGGTGCCAGAGTGAATTTGGCACCTGGCCCTCCTGCGAGGCTGGGGAGGGGGAGAAGAAAGGCCAAGCCCTCCTCGCCGCAGGCAGGAGATTCAATTCTCCCTGGGTGTGCACAAAGACCGTTTATCTCCGGAGCAAAGCCCTGGTAACCACGGGGCAGAGCGTGAAGGGCTGATTAGGGGCTGTTCGAGGAGGGGTGCTGGGGTCGCGTGCAGGCACTTCCCTTCCCATTTCCAGGGCTTTCCATGGTAATGGCTCCTATTCTCCTCTGTTGTTAGGACGTCACTCACACGCAGCTCCAGCGACATCTGTCAAAACACGTCTCCCTCTGTCCTTGGCGCTCCCAGGGAAGAGAGATCCGTTGGCCCCGTAATGAGCCTGACATCAATTAATCATCAGCCTTAAAAATTAGCATCGTGGCAGTACATGTTGCAGGAAAACGATTCCCCAGATGGAAGCAAAAATAGCCTGTGTTATCTCCCTCCTCCCGCGGGATGCAGTAACAATAGATCTACTAACGAGCCTGGAACTCGTTAAGCTGGGTTTGCCCCCCGAGGTGCTCTGCCTCCTGCCCAGTCTCTTCTCTCGACGGGGCTATTGAGGGAGCCTCTGGTGCAAGGGCTGATGACCTACCCTGGGGTCTGACCCTGCTGTCAGCTGGACCCTCATGGTGCACATCCCCCAGGCTTTGCAGAGAGCCCAGGGTGTGCTTGCAATGCTGAGCCCCTTCCTGAAGCTGAATGTTTGGAGGGGAGCAGCTGTTCCAGGATCTCCCTCTTCTGGAGTGAAGGATGCTCATCCCTGAGTGGTGCTGCTGGGCTGAGGTGGGGGTTCAGCTGGTGCCTCAAGGACATGTCCCATGCTGGGAGAGCAGTCCCTTGTCCCTCTCCAGAGTGAGAGCTCTAAGGACTGCTGGTGCTCACAGCTTAGTGAGTGCCAGCTCTGATATTCAGGAGCTTGGCAGTGGGCTGGAGGTTTCCAGAGATGCCGTTTCTGGGGTGTGGCTGGGGCACCTTCTCTGGAGGCTCACGATGAGCTGCTCTTTGTGCCTGTGCCATGCTGGGATTTTCCATGCTTGGAGCTGCTCTTCCTTGCATCCACGTGAGCTGTAGCCCCAGAGAGCAGCTCTGCTGCCTGTAGCTGCCTGCCACTCTGGTTGCCCACCCCAGGTACTTGAGAGATGAAGAGCCCCCATCACCAGCTGTGTTTTGGGTCCATTTGAGTGTCTCTGATCTTTCAGTGTGGAGCAGCTCCACAGGCTGCCAGGGAAGCTGGGGAGGACATTTTGCATTCCTGCTGGAGACACATGAGGACTCTTTGGCTGATCTGGTGATGGACAGACAGACCAAGTGTCTACCAGAGCCCAGCTGAGGCCGGGGAGAATTATGTTTGCAACGCATTGCTCTGCACAAAGCTCTCAGTCACAAGGCAAGGGGGACAAAAGGCTCCCTGTTCGCTCTGTCCCAGTGGGTGCAATTCCAACAGTTAAAAAGCAAATGTGAGTTGTTTGTCTCTGTGAATATAAAGCTTCCCCAAGCATGGCTGTATTCTGGCTGGGAATGGGAAATTTGGCTCTGCTAATGACTGTTCTTCTACAAAGCAGAGCCAACTCGAGCTAAGAGCTGCCCAGTCGGGCCCTTCTCCGCTGGCCCTGGTGCAGGGATATGGGCTGGGGAGGGCAGAGGCTCTGGGACCTGATAAATGCCCTTTCAGCCAGACCTGGGCACCCAGTGGGGAGGGATGAGTGTGGGGACCTTGGCCTTTTGTACACAGGGGTGACTGCCACCCATGAGCACCCTGCCAGTGCCTGGAACTTTCTCCTGTGCCCAAGGGATTCATTATCATTGACAACTGGGAGCCCCAGGCAGGGGCATATCAGATCAACTCATTTGGGGCATCTGACTGAGAGTCCAAGGGCTGCTGTCACAGGGGCCTGGGGAGAGGGTGGGTCTGGGAGGAATGACTAAATCACGTGCTGCACCTGGGCTTGGGGTGTGGATGCATCCACACCGTCTCCATGGATGATCCCCAGCAGTGATGGGGCTGTTGGGATGGCTTTGGTGCTGATGAGGAACATACCCTGTGTCTGCCTGCATGTGGCTGCCCTGGGGGCCTGTGGTGCTTGACCCCCATGTCCATGACAGCCAGGCTATGCTGAGCACAGCCCATGGACATCTCCTCCTCCCTAGCTGCTCCTGCATTTCCCCATCCTCCCCTTGGCTCTTTGGGTCACAGGGCCTTTGGTGAAGGGCTGTACAGGGTGAGGGAGGGTCATTATGGGGTTAGGACATGGCTGTCACCTGCACAGGCCGTGTGCCCTCCCTTTCCTGCAGGGAGCCCAGATTGGTCCTTGATACGCTCTAAGCAGTGGGTGCAGGATTCCCCATGCACCCACATCCCCCCTCCTCCACCAGGCAAAGCTTGGAGCGAGAGCTGGCGACATCCCCAGATGCAGGGCGCATCTGGAGGGCACCAAAGCAGTGAAGTGAAGGGCTGATTTGTGCTATAGAAACCCGCAGTTCCTTCCTTTGATCCTCTGAATCAGCCCATTGCCTTCCTCATATAAAGCCCCATTTATCTTTGCTCTTCCCAGTAAGTTTGAAGGCGGTCTCGGCTCGTGGCTCCTCAGCAGCAGCGAGGAGCCCGGCTTTCTCTTCCGCTGAAGCAGAATCAGGTGAAATCTCTATGGCAACTGGCAGATGACAGGGAGTCTTGTTGCCTTGGAAATGAGGCAAGGAAAAAAAAAAAACCCACCCAAAAAGAGCCATCTGGAATTTTGAATTTCCACAATGTCCAACCTGCGTCTGGTGATGCGTGGGGAGTGTGAACCCGCTGCTGCCGGCTGCTCTGGGGCCTCTGTGCTGGGGCCTGGCTGTGCTGTTCTGCCTCACCCTGGGGAATTAGGGCTTTTTTCCATTTCTTCCCCACTTTTTGGCTTCTTTGCATAGGGTCTGCAGCGCATTGCCCTGACCATCTGCTGGTGGCTGTGGGAAAGGTGTTGTGTTTGGGATGCTGAAACCAGGCTGGACACAGCTGTGCAGTGTTGGCGGCCAGCAGGGCACTAGCACACCTTGGTAATGCAGAACTGTGAGGAGAATGGCAGGCTCCAGGGCAAACTGAGGCATGGAGCGCTGCGTGACCAGTCTGACCCTCCTCTGTCAGCTTAGCACAAATCCCAGGTGCAGTGACCACTGGTGACACTGTCTCTGTGTTCCCAAAGCCCTGGGGCTGTCAGCAGGGAGTTAATGTCACCATGTGTGACTGCTGCTGTGTGTGCCAGTGGCCAGAGTCTCGGGGCATCCCTTGGAGCATGGATTTGGCCTGTTAACCTACCATCCCACTCCTTCCCAAGCTGCACAAGTGTTTGCATGGATTATTTTGGAGACCTGTGGTGCTGGGGACAGGGGTGTTGGGATGCTCCCACCTCCTCTGATGCTTTCAGGAGCAGCTTTGGAGGCAGGTGTGGCTCTTGGGTGAGTAGTGCCTTGTGCAGAAGCAGAGTCTGTCCCAAAACATGGGACTTCTGCCTCCCCTAGCTCATCAGCACAGAGGAGCACAGAGGTGAAATGCCTGGACATGGAGCAGCTAGAGGCTCTGGATCTGGAAAAGGAACTGTGGTTTGGATGTGCAGGTGGGGTGGTTTGGGGCCAAGCACAGCATCCATTGAAAGAATAACCCACAAATGGGCTGGAGGCCCAGTCTGGATCTCTCCAGTGGATTCACTTGGAAACTTGTGTATGGGAGAGACCCAATTAAGTAGATTTATGGCTGCTCTAGCCTGAGAAAGTCTGAATCCCTTTTAAAAGCTTGGCTCACTGGAGCCAGACGGGGTCCAGGCTCCAGGTCTCTCAGCCCTGCCCTTGTTATGAGCAGTGATTCGCAAGGCTTAGCAGCCACGATCGCCCCTAAAGTGCTGATTCGGCTTGAGTCCCAGCCTGTCATTGCTGCACAGCTGCTTATTGTCTGCTCTCACCTGCCAGCAGGGAGGTGGTGGCCCCCTCCCACAGCGTGGGGCTGCCCCTGCCTGTGCTGGTGGCAGTGGTGGGGATGATGGTGGAGATGGGGATGGTGGGGATGATCATGACTGCAGTGGTGGGCATGGTGGTGGTGATGTGGATGGTGGTGGTGATGATGACTGCAGTGGTGGGGATGGTGGTGGTGATGGGGATGGTGGTGGAGATGATGGCTGAGATGATGACTACAGTGGTGGGGTGCAATAATAGAGTCAATGAGTGCAGGTAGGGAATTGGCTTCCTCCCCCTCTGAAGCCACTGTTGGAGCCTCCTGCAGAGCCATGTCATTCTGAAGAAGGGTCCACCAACATGTGAGACATGGGGTGGCTGTGCCAAACCAGAGCCCTGTCACCTCTCTGGCTCTGGCTCCGCAGGGGCTGGTGCTCCTTGGGGGACATGGGCTCTGCAGGACACATGCTACCCCACAGTGCTGCCTGCTGTAACCCCATTGTCTCCCCCAAGACTTGCTGCTGGCCTCTCTTTCCTCAGCCAAGGGCAAGTGCAGAACGTGCTGGGCCGTGTCCAACCTCCTCCCACAGCCTTGCAGGGCTATGTGCAGAGCAGCACCATGTGCAGAGGCCAGCCTGCCTTGGTGGAGTCACAGCTGGGGCCCTCAGGTATCTGCAGCTTGCCCTGCACATCGCCATCAGCGATGGCAGGAGGCTGCGCTCCATGTCCATGGGGAATAGCACCTCCAACTCCACCAGCTGAGCGGCTGCTGCTGTCTTTCAGGGCATGGTGGCCATCCATCTGCCTGGGGGCAGCAGAACACCAGTCGGCTGTCCAGGTACCCCAGTACCCCCATTACCAGGGTGCTGGCTGGCCCTGTCCTTGCCTATCAGGGAGCAGGACCCTCTCCTGACACTGCAGCAGGGGATGCAGGGCTGGCAGCCAGCTCTCTCCTCACACCAATCAAAGTAATAAAACCAGGAGTGCTAATGTACCTGCTGCCTTCTGGGTGGGGCAGCAGGTTTGCAGGAAAGAGTGTGGTGCTTTCCCGGGGCGCTGAGCAAGCGTGGAAGACACGCTCTGCCCAGCTTGGGTGCCCTGGGACATCTCCAGAGAGAGAGGAGTGATTTGGGGCTACTGGTCCATCCTTGGTGAAAGCATGTAGGAATTGCAGGGATGGGGCTTGAGATGGAAAACAAGGCCAGCACTGCAGAACGGCAGTCACCACATGGAGCCCTGTTAGTCATCTCCACTGCTTATTCTGCCTGTTTGGGAGCTGT
Organism: Camarhynchus parvulus; assembly: GCF_901933205.1. Lineage (NCBI taxonomy): Eukaryota > Metazoa > Chordata > Aves > Passeriformes > Thraupidae > Camarhynchus > Camarhynchus parvulus. Next base: position 901,959 of record NC_044596.1, on the reverse strand, counting down.
TGGGGGGAAAAGACATTTAAGCCCAAAGAGAAGGATCGCAGGTTGCGACCATCCCCCTGCCCAGCCATCCAGGAGTGGGAATCAGAGCTGGATGTAATAATGCAAGATAAAGCCATTTACTCCATTCAGGAAGACTGCTGGTGGCATACCCAGATGCTGGTGAGAGTTGCAGGCTGCAGGGTGTGAATGAGGAACCCACAGGGCTCAGTGAGGTTCACACTGGGCTTGGGCTGTTGGGTTTCCCCTCAGGTGGTCTCCAGGTGCCAGAGTGGAAGGTTTTCAAGAAAAATACCAACAAAACGGTGCCTGTGGTGATTCATTCATAAACAGGAGTGGGAGCAGGGGCTGGGGCAGATGGAGGGAGCCGTGTGAGTCTGCTCGAGGGTTCGTGGAGCCAGGGAGTGCAGCGCGGCCGGAGGAGGCTCACAGCCCCATGAGAATGGGTTTTATTGCAGAGTTTATTAGTGGATTTTTCAATGCACTGGAAGGAATTGAGCAAGCAGTTAGAAATGTTTTCCAGCCTGGGGAAATTCGTTACAGCTACTGTGTAATAGGGGCCCACCGGAATGACTCAGGAACACCACACAGCCTTTCCCGGTGAATTCTTGCTTGCTGTTGAAATCTTTACTGGGCCAGCTGGAGTCCTTTCCCAGTTGGATCCTCTTAAATGAGACCAGTTGGGTCATGGGGGACAAGAAAACACAGGTGGGAGTGCCACACTCATGCTGAGTGCAGACGGTGCACCCATGCAAGCCTGGCACCCTTGTGCCAGTGTTGGTATCGTGTCCTGCTGTCCCACTGCCTGCATATGGACACGTGGGCACGTGTGCAAGGTCACAGGCATAGGTGATACTCATGCAGACATGCATCTTTCTGCAGGCTATTGCTGCCATGTGGCCCCCACATGAATGATGCAAACACACACACACACACACACACACACACACACACACACACACACACAATATGAGTTTCTGTGCTAAGGCACGTGGGCCACATGTGTCCCATGCATGCAGCCCTGCCTCACCCCAGCAGGAGCTGGTGGCCACATGCTTTGAAATGAGTTGTCAGAGCCATTTGGAGTTGATTATTTCCTCATTCCTTGACGTACTTGGCCACGTCGGCAGCACCCGGCTGCGGGGCCGGGCTGCACCCCGACACACAGACAAAGGAACTGCTGCTGCTTGCTCTGGGAAGTGCAGGGAGAGCTGGACATGAGCACAGCCTGGAGCCCCCCGGCCTTGTCCAGCCTTGGTTCTGAGCTGCCTGTCAGTCAGACTCACAGCAGACAGTGGTGTGCCCTAAGCCAGCCATTCCAGCACAGCTCTCTCCTTCCTCCTCTTCTTCTTCCTCCTTGGCTGCCTCTGGCCCTGTATCCCACCTTGCAGATGCTCCTTCTTGTGGTGGTACCTGCTGCTGCCCCAGCTTGGCAGGCAGGAGATGGGGGCGATGGGCACTGCGTGGGTCGGGGCCAGGCACCCACAGTGCCAGGTGGCTGAGTGTGTGTAAATGTCAGTGCTGGAAGCCATGCCTGGGAGTGCTGCAGGTCAGGGGGTGGTTGGGACTGGGCTGAGGCTTCCTCCCTCAGTTTCCTCGAATGCCAAGTGGGGCTGTATCATATTTGCTGATGTTGAAGGGCTCAGTTGAGAAAGGAGTGTTGAGTGGGAGCTCTCAGCTGAGTGAGGGTTGCTCAAGCACAGCAGAGGGTGTAGGCAAATGTCAGCCTGTCACAGGAACAAGTGATTTGGGCAATGGGCTCTGGTGACTTTCCAGTGCAGGGCCTGGGGACAGTGGCTGCATCTCATGGCTGCCCTGTGCATGGTCAGAACAGGGGGCAAAGGGCCAGAGGCAGCACTCCCTTCCCTCTGTAACAGCAGGATGGTCGGAGCCTGCGAGAGCAGTGGGATCTGCTGAGGGGCTGCAGGCCAGCCTGGCGCTGGGGCAGGGAGATATCAGTCC